>NC_140171.1:84695724-84730667 GCF_963971535.1 Notolepis coatsorum | reverse complement strand
TCCAAATTTGATGAATGCCCACTTTGCGTAGTGTTCATAGACTATTAATACGGACACTGCTGAAGTTGTGGCTAGCTGACTGTTAACGTTAGTTGTGCTAACGTCACACATACCCGAACAAAATATACTGCAGCCAGAGTGGAGGTAAGGTAATTATTACAAATGGTAACTGACTGTTTTGACTGACAATAAGCATTAAGCATCGATGTGCAATGTTATTGTTGCCGTGCTCTTTATGCATTCTAAAAATATATTTGCATAACTCGCTACTCGAGTACTACGAATTCACACAAGATGCAACACTGAACGGCACAGGAAGTCCTTCATTCCAACAGCCATCAGACTATATAACGCATCACTGTCCCTCACTGCCTCAGTACAAACTCTGGCATATCTTCCTGGGCCCTCATTCATCAACGTGACGTAGAAAATGTTCTATTTCCACACGTAAGCACAGAATTTAGAATGTGTGTACGCACAGAAATATTGGGATTTATCAACCGTGCGTACACAGGTCCTATGCTCCTCCGTGTTGATAAATACCTCTTTGTTCTACCGTCAATGCTCGTGCATGATTATCCATATATGGTAATGAACACCCCCCTTGGGATGTGAAATAATGGACTGACCCGAGCGGAACTCTGAGAAACTCCACGGGAGATTGTTCACTGAGGCGCTGCCGAACCAAGAAGACACAACGCGTGTTATGGGATAAATAAAAGGCGGACTTGTACACGGTGATGTCAGATATCAACGGCTCCCTAAGGCCATTGCTGCAATTCTGCCTGGACAGCTCAAAACACTAATAAAGACCGTGCTGGAATATGACTGCCTTTTCCCGTTTTGTTTGATTAATACCCAGGGATTAAAGTTCTCCTCAATTTTATTCCAAATCACGACGGATTTTCCGTCAATTTTCTACCTGCTGCATATGATTTCTAGAGGCATACAATCTATTTTGATGTCAGTATTGGGTAGCCTATATAAACAATAATACGAGAGCATATACAAGAACAATGAATCTCACTGCCATGTATGATGTAGCATATACGCCATGTGTATCCTGCCTATATGTGATCAATACAAACATGAACTTGAATTCCATCATGTCTGTGTGCGGGTCACTGCGGGAACTCACAAGGCTGTTGTCACAATGTAAATAAGAACGTGCACTGAAAAGTTACAGTATGTAGTTGGTTGATTATTTGTATGACAGTCAGTAAACCCTTGCAAAAAGTATCCGTTTTATTTAATGAATTGAAAACATGCAGCATGCCTTTCCTCCCGGCATGCAGCAACAACATGTATCAGGCAAATGCGCATCGCAACATTGACTGAGTGGAATCCCTTTCTATTCACATAACTGCATTTGTGATGGAGCTTTGACAGATACAGTAACAGTCTATTGCTCGATCCATCTCCAATATCACGATGGACCGTGCCGGTGGCAAAGACCCGAGGGTGGAGACTAGAGGACTTGAATGAATTCCATCATCATATTTATATGTTGTGTCTGTCCACTATGTTTGTTATTGCAAGGGTTTTGTAATACACATACACCCTGGTGTCATTGCAATGCGTTTTTTATTCTTTCTTATACAGTAAAAAGGGGGAAGAACACTATATTGTGGGTGTTCATATGACTTGTATTCTGCTTACAGCTTCGAAATTCCACTTGTTTCGTTTAACGTAAAGCCTTTTAAATATAATCAAAACGTTCCCGTGTTTCTGCGGTCTGTGCGCAAAATAATAACGAGTTGAGCTACGCAGAGCGCAGTCAGTCAGTACACCCTGTATATTCCGATAACGCTATATAAACCATGCTGCATTCATTCTGAGAGAAAGATCTATTATTCCAAATGCTATTTATAGGGTTTTGACCATAATTACACTACTGTTGCTATTTTACAATGAACTATAATGAATTACGGTTCATACAGAACATGCCAGTGTTGAAACTAATGCACAGAAGCTCATTTCCTTGTTGTAATAATATATTCTACCAATGGGCGCCAGGTACGCATGGTCCGAGCTGTGCGTAAATATAAGCACAAAGTCAAGTTCAAGTTGAAATTGATGAATCCCACACTCTGCTTAGAAATGGTCGTACGCACAGCTTAAGCACATATCTGTGCGTAAGGCACGTTGATGAATGAGGGCCCTGGACTTTTTGACTTTTTATGTCGAAATTGTTTAAATAATTGTTTTACACCTATTACTGTACATGTTACTGTATATTACTGTATATTTTTGGCTGTATATTTTAGAATGTATATACATATTTTAGAATGTATATGCCTGACTCTTATTATTTCTATTCTTATTTGTGATTTGTGATTTTTGGCTACATAAATGTTTACTGTGAGCAACCTGTAGTGCTGCATTTCCCTCTGGATCAATAAAGTACTTCTAATCTATTAGATTACTATCCTATTCATTTGGAAATGATTGGTTATCCAACTACGTTGTTGTGTTAACTTCAGCTGAAATGAATAACATTAGTGAACACAATCCAGTCGTCTGCATAGCGTTTCTACAACCCTAGCTTCAGGGTCACTAGCAGAGAAAGCTACAGCTGTCTCCTTGCCCACTTGAACATGCAGATGACATGTCATTTCCCTCGTGCAGAATGCAGGCCAAGTATAATATCCACAGTGAGAATGGAGTGGATAGAGGAAAAATCACTAATATCACTTCCTCATCCATTTATTATGTGAAAAGTGATAGAGATAGAGAGAGGGAGAGAGAAGAGAGAGAGAGAGGTAGAGAGAGAAATACTAAAATATATACAGTAGAGAGAGAAAGTGAGTGAGTGAGAGAGAGCGGGGGGGGGGGGGGGGGGGCTAGGTGCTTCAGAAAGAGTCTGATATAGTTAGCATAATGAGGCCCCCCTGGGAAACACAGTTTAGTGGTGATTAATGGGCCATCTTTTGGATGGTGACATCCTATTGGCTGGGAGTCATACGGGGATTTCACCAATCACATCACAGGGGGGTTGTGCGGCATTTGAGGGTGAGTGGGTTCGGTTGCTGGTACGAGTCTGAAGCTCTACCCCCCCCCCCCCCCCCTCTAGTGCCACAATGTACTCTTCTGTCGTTTTCTACCCACACACATACACACACACACTGTAGAATCTCTCTTCTTTTAATTGCACAACTGGTTCTAAGAGAGAGAGAGAGATAGAGAGAGAGAGAGAGAGAGAGAGAGAGAGAGAGAGAGAGAGAGAGAGAGAGAGAGAGAGAGAGAGAGAGAGAGAGAGAGAGAGAGAGAGAGAGAGAGAGAGAGAGAGAGAGAGAGAGAGAGAGAGAGAGAGAAAGAGAGAGAGAGAGAGGTGATTATGATATCAATAATCAAAGTGGACAGGTTAGTAGCCTAATGAAAGACAACCTTTGGACGTATTACAGGCATTTGGATCAGATATGAACCATGTGGTCATTGAGCATGACATTAGGGGTTAGGGGTTCCATTCCCTGTGTAGCTTAATGGGTAGAGCATGGCACTAACACTGCCAGGGTGAGGGGTTCCATTCCCTGTGTAGCTCAATGGTTAAAGCATGGCACTAGTACCGCCATGGTTAGGGGTTCCATTCCCTGTGTAGCTCAATGGTTAGAGCAGGGTACTAACACTGCCAAGGTTAGGGGTTCCATTCCCTGTGTAGCTTAATGGGTAGAGCATGGCACTAACACTGCCAGGGTTAGACATTCCATTCCCTGTGTAGCTCAATGTGTAGAGCAAGGCACTAACACTGTCAGGGTCAGAGGTTCCATTCCCTGTGTAGCTCAATGTGTAGAGCAGAGTTTGACTTCCACCAATGCTAAACATTTATTCACTCTTGGGAACAAACAAGATTTGTTCCTCATAGCATTGAGAGAATCTGTAAAAAGCTGAAATGTAGCCGTTTCACCATGAAATGGGCTCCACTCAAAACCTGTATAAACTCATATAGCCTACAAGCCAAGAGAAAAAGTGAATGTGAGAGAAGAACAGTATAATTAAGCAATATCACACAAGAGGGAATGCTGTTATACTGAATATGAGCACAGCTGTAATCCGGTCGTAGGTATGAGGTCACAGGCTGAAGATAATCACAATACTGATATTCAGAATAACAGCACAACCTTGAGTGTGATATTGCTTCTATACAACAGTTCTAATCGCCATTTATAAGCAACACAACAGATTATGGATTTGTTTGTTCATGTAATCATTTATTTAGCTCCGCCAACACATAGATCCACAACTGTGCTCTTGAACTTGGACCGTTGCCAGGCAACCTGGACACAAAGATTTTCCTGCACAACTTGCTGCTTTTTATAGTTAGGTCTACACACATTACAGCTGGCTAGCTACGTTGTATAGTTAGGTCTACACACATTACAGCTGGCTAGCTACGTTGTATAGTTAGGTCTACACACATTACAGCTGGCTAGCTACGTTGTATAGTTAGGTCTACACACATTACAGCTGGCTAGCTACGTTGTATAGTTAGGTCTACACACATTACAGCTGGCTAGCTACGTTGTATAGTTAGGTCTACACACATTACAGCTGGCTAACTACTTTGTATAGTTAGGTCTACAGAAAGCAATACATAACAATCTATATAATATGAGGTAAAAATATAAAATGTTAAATATACAAAAATATATATTATACAGTGTAGCAGAAGTATGTGCGTGTAATAAGTGTGCAAGTCACTTCAGGTGCTTTTGTGTGTATGCTCATGATTCATGAGTCTTTCCATCAGTAGTCTGTCTGCGTTGTCATATATCTAGATATGTGGTGTCGTCAGCTGGATAACGTTGACTTCGTTTGCAAATTTTAACGTTCGCTATGGCAGACGAGCAGGGCCGGATTAACGACGGCCGCGGCCCGTGGGCCTTTAGTGATGAGGGCCCCCCAAAAAAAAAATCTTTTTTTTTAACTTTTTTTTTTAATTTTTTTTATAATAATAATAATAATGCAATAAGGGGACCCTGATGTAAACAAAACAAAATTCTTTCTCTGGTCTGCATCCCCTTAACAATTGTGTGTATTGAGCCGTACTATATTGTACCCATTCTGCAATATGTTAATAACATTTTTAATCAATCAATAACAGATTGCAGAATGGGTACAGTACAGTACAGCTCAATACACACAATTGTTAAGGGGATGCAGACCAGAGAAAGACTTTCGTCTTGTTTACATCAGGGTTCCCCATTTTCAATTCATAATGAATTGTAAGTAAGGGTGCAATAGAAATGTTTCATAATGATGTTCAGTGTATTCATAAGTGTATTGCTCTCCTTAATGTAGAATGATATGGTGACTGTGCAGACTCAGGGAGGAGGCAGAGAAGGAGAGAAAGAGACCCAAGAGTTACAGGTAATGGAAATATCAGACAGCTTAAAGTGTAGGATAACATAACAAATTAAGACACAAAATAGGCTATATTTACAGCAGACCCTGTTATTGTTCCTTGTTGGTATTTTTTCTCTCTTTCTTATTAAAAACTTGGCCTATTTGAAAGGAGATTGATTTAATAAAAATAAAAGAGCGAAAAATCAATATACAGTATATATACAGTATATATATATATATATATATATATATTAATATATTATTATTATTATTATAGTAATTGGCTATCATACTGCAATATAAACTGAGTTTTATAGTGAAAAGAGCAGCTTTATTGGTCAAGATTGAAGGCTCTATATTGCAGGAAATTGCATGTACAGGTTCATTAAATGAAAAAATATCTAACAAACCACCCCTTGCCTGCAAAAAAAAAAAAAAAAAAAAAAGAAAAAAAAATTGTTAATAATAAAAAAAAAATTAAAATTATGCACCCCCACTTTCAACTATAACTAGGCGGCCATGGCTACTAGTAGGTAAGACCCCCATCTCCTGAACCACATATACTCCCCCACCAGAACCTTCTCTCCTGTGTCTCCTCTGTCTCCCCGCTGGCCTAGGATCAGATCCCACCAGAACGTTCTCTCCTGTGTCTCCTCTACTATGTCTCCCTGCTGGCCTAGGATCAGATCCCTGAGAACGTTCTCTCCTGTGTCTCCTCTACTCTGTCTCCCCGCTGGCCTAGGATCAGATCCCACCAGAACGTTCTCTCCTGTGTCTCCTCTACTCTGTCTACCCGCTGGCCTAGGATCAGGTCCCACCAGGACGAATTCTCTCCTGTGTCTCCTCTACTCTGTCTCCCCGCTGGCCTAGGATCAGATCCCTGAGAACGTTCTCTCCTGTGTCTCCTCTACTCTGTCTCCCCGCTGGCCTAGGATCAGATCCCACCAGAACGTTCTCTCCTGTGTCTCCTCTACTCTGTCTACCCGCTGGCCTAGGATCAGATCCCACCAGGACGTTCTCTCCTGTGTCTCCTCTACTCTGTCTCCCCGCTGGCCTAGGATCAGATCCCACCAGAACGTTCTCTCCTGTGTCTCCTCTACTCTGTCTCCCTCTCAGCCGTCCTACTGTCTCAATAAAGAATAATCTCTCCTGTGTCTCCTCTACTCTGTCTCCCTCTCAGCCTTCCTACTGTCTCAATAAAGAACCTTCTATCCTGTGTCTCCTCTCCTCTGTCTCCCGCCACGGGCTCACTGCTGACGAATGAACACGGACGGACGGACGGGCGGCTGCCTCTTCACTTCCGCTCCCATGTTAACGGACGATAGTAGGCACACTGGCCGCGAGCGGGAGCGTGCCTCGCGAGCGGGAGCGTGCCTCGCGAGCGGCTCCCGAGCGGCAAGCTATCTTTTCGCTTCCATCCTATTTGAGGCGGCGCGGGAGGCGTGCGCCACGCGCATTGTCACAGAAATACAATTGAATATCTGCATACCACAGATATAGATGTTGTTCAACCAGCTGTGTCTGTATCTGCAAATAAACGCCTCGAATGTTTGTCTGTATGTTTGTTTATACCTATAACTATTACAATGTTGCATAATAATAATAATAATAATAATAATAATAATAATAATAATAATAATAATAATAATAATAATAATAATAATAATAATAATAATAATAATAATAATAATAATAATAATAATAATAATAATAATAATAATAATATGCTCTTGCTGCTCTGGGGCTACACGCTGATCTTTCAGGAGTATAGTCACACTGATCATCATTCTAAAATGACTGACTTCGCATATAG
This sequence comes from Notolepis coatsorum, assembly GCF_963971535.1. Classification (NCBI taxonomy): domain Eukaryota; kingdom Metazoa; phylum Chordata; class Actinopteri; order Aulopiformes; family Paralepididae; genus Notolepis; species Notolepis coatsorum. The sequence goes on along the minus strand of NC_140171.1, from coordinate 84,723,511 downwards.
ACTAGGCATTTACAGCTGTCCCAATGTAAATGTGCCTTCCTCGGTGCGCTTCCGCACGCTCAAGTCGTAGGTCCAGTGTGCCTGACCAGGCGCGCAATCTCACGAGGGAGCCGCGCGTGAAATTCATTCGTTAGCAGTGTGCCCGTGGCGTCCCTCTTAGCCTTCCTACTGTCTCAATAAAGAACCTTCTATCCTGTGTCTCCCCTCCTCTGTCTCCCTCTCAGCCTTGCTACTCTCTCAATAAAGAACTTTCTCTCCTTTGTCTGTCTCCGCTACTCTGTCTCCCTCTCAGTCTTCCTACTGTCTCAATAAAGAACCTTAACCAGAGTTAATTATATTGTTATTGTTTACACTGCCTATTTCTATTTTTACTTTTCTACTGTACTATAGTTGTATGACCTGTATCATGTCTTCTACTATTACCATGTACCTGTACCTCTCCTCCCACCTCACCCATGCTGCTATGATGCCTGCATTTTCCCAAGGGGATCAATAAAGGAATATCTTATCTTATCTCATACAAAAAGGTCTGATGCTGGTAGCAAAGAAAACAATGGGTCCCCATGTGCTGGAATGCTGTCACGTTCTGCCAACATCTGTCAACAACAAGTCAAATATCACAAAGCAGGTGTAAACGAGACAGAATCAACTCTTCATTTAGTTGACATTAAAGTATTACCATAATTAGTATGTTTGGTGCTAAACGATGCGTTTGTATAAGAAAAAGAAAATCAGTTGTTAAGAGTGCTGACTGAGAATGATATCACGCTCTGTGAGCAAGGAGGGAAGTATCTCTCCATTGATATTATAGAAATATAATAAGCTGTAATGTCTGTAGACCTAACTATACAACGTAGCCAGCCAGCTGTAATGTGTCTAGACCTAACTATACAAAGTAGCCAGCCAGCTGTAATGTCTGTAGACCTAACTATACAAAGTAGTTAGCCAGCTGCAATGTGCATGTAGACCTACCTATACAAATTAGCTATCCAGCTGTAAGCAAGTTTTTGATAGCATCTCCAGTCCAGTCCTGGACAATATAAACACATCCCTTAAAACTGGCGTCTTCCCAGATGCCTTTAAAACAGCTGTTGTAAAGCCTCCATTAAAGAAATATAAATTGGATAACAACACAGTAGCAAACCATACACCAATATCAAATCTACCATTTGTCAGTAAAATATTGGAAAATTGTCTTAAAGAAAACAACATCTTAGAAGTCTTTCAGTCAGGTTTCAGAAGATACCACAGTACGGAAACTGCACTCACAAAGGTAAATAGTGACCTCAGACTCAACAGCAGTGTTCATTTTGGCAGCTATTTAAATGTTAGTTTTAGTCTTAGTCATGTGTCAAATGCTCCTTTTTCGTTTTCATCATATTTAGTCACCTTCATTTATTTTTCGTATAGTCAGTTTTAGTCAACTACAGGTCTGAGCATTTTAGTCTTAGTCAGTTTTAGTCTAGATTTTGTCTTTTTTGTTTTAGTCTAGATTTAGTCGCAGAAAACGAATGACATTTTTGTCTAGCTTTCGTTAATGAAAAAAATGGCATTTTATTATCTTGTAATGCAATAGACCTTTCCGCGCTGACGGGAAGTCCCGCCCCCCGTGTTACTGTTGCTACGCTCTCCCACGCTCTCCCAAACATTCTCACACGCACACTGAAACAACGACATGTCAATTGAACAACATGGATTCTCTCTTAAGGATTCCTGAAACTATTAATAATAATAATAATGACTTGGATTTATATAGCGCTCTTCACTGCCCCAGAGCGCTTCACAGAGTCCATTATTCGTTCATACACAGTCATACCGGTGGTGGTAAGCTACAATTGCAGCCAGAGCTGCCCTGAGGCACTCACGGAAGCGTGGCGAATAATCAACGCCTACGGCCCCTCCGACCACCACCAACATTCATTCACATGCATACACATTCATACGAGGCAAGTAGGTTAAGTGTCTTGCCCAAGGACACAACGGCAGTGGGATGGACATGGGCTTGAGCGGGATTCAAACCACCAACCCTTGGATCATTGGACAACCCGCTCTACCCCTGAGCCACGCCGCCCCACAATTGCTATCAGTTCTCCAGAAAGGCCTGAATTATTTTACTCAAGGATATATACATGACATTAGGATTTCGGATGGAGAAGAAGATGACAACGTCAAAGTTGATGCCAAGTGTTGGCGATCCATGCGGAAAACACAAACGCCTCACAAACTCCACATTGTAATTCGTCAGGATACAATTGTGGAGTCCTACTGCACATGTAAAGCAGGGTGAGTATGTTAGTGGTCCATTATTATAAAATTGTTAGAGTGATGCGTTTAAAATGAAGATTTAAGCCTAGTATCTGCTAACTGCTAGCTACAATGGGCTATCATCTAACGGTATGCTAATCAAATGTCGCAGTATTTGTAGGTGACAAATAAACCTTTGAATTTGAACTACTGTAATTAGCTAGCTTCTTACCTTTTAGTGTTGGCGCAGCTGTAAATTGATGTGTGGAGTATAGCTATCAACCATTTGATTGTTGCATGTGTATTTTCAGGATAAATGGACACTGTTATCGTCGGCATTGTCAAGTCTCTTCAAGGATTCAAACTGCACGACTTTACCCACATACCAGAACAACAAAGTTGCACAAGCATACCACAGCAGTGGCATGTCCCCAGAGGTGATAAAATACAGCCCGTACCTATAAACCATGTTGTGGTTGCAAAACCCTCTGAGAAGAGAAAGAGACGCCATGTGGTGTGCCATGTTGACACGTCTTACAGATAAAGTGGTAGTAATACATCATACAGATATAATAAAGTGAACAAAGTCAATGAGTTACAATATCAAAAAAATAAATGTATTGGTAATACACTCTTTATAAGTTGATGTACATATAAAATTAGCTCATGAGACATCAATATGTCAATGAAGAGAACAAAATCTTAGAAGAATTCAGGATCCAGAAAATAGCATAGCACTGAAACTGCCCTCACCAAAATAATCAGTGACCTCAGACTAAACTCTGACGAGAATAAGGTCTCCATCCTTATAGTGGTATTCATAAAAAAAGAATTGGAACTAAATATTACAAATTAAGTTTTTTATGACCTTGAACGCAATCTTTTCATGCACTGATGTACCAACTCTGTCAGTTACCTAAGGCACAAGGGTTAAAACATACATCAGAGGGAGGAAATTCTATGTTAAACTAGGAGGTCACATGTCTGAGATATATGACAACAACTATGGAGTTGCACAAGGGAGTTGCTTAGGTCCTTTAGTTTACATGTTACCGCTGGGTGATATCATCAGAGGACATAATGTAGGTTTTCTATCTATAATTCTAATCCAAGCTCTTTCAACTCGTCGTGTATTGTAAAACCCTTGTCAGCCATAACAGCATCACCATCCTTGATGTAACCATGCACTTTCAGTGTTTTAAGTAAATCATAAAAACCACTGCTTTCAGTAATAGCCTCATCTGAGACAGCACCTGTAAATAACTCGGACACAAAAATGACAGACCCACTTGGATCACATCCAATCAATGCGTTGAGGGTTGTGCTTGACTTATAGTCACTATAAAGCTGACTTTGTAAAGCCAGTGCAGATGGCACCTGGGTCTTAAATTCAGTGCCATCAATAATGACTAAAGTAAAAGGAAATTATTTTCTAAAGTTTTCAGGCATGTTTTCAATAATAATGTCTATATGAGGCCATATGCTAATTTGTCCAAATTTAAAATACACAAGTTTTATGCATGTATTAAAAACAAGTCCTCCAGACTGCATGGATACTCCAAATCTCTGAGACAAATCTTGAAGTCCAAAGTTGTGTCTTTCTTAACCTACACAGTGTCAAAAAAAGGCCATTTTGTTTTCCTAGTGACTTCATGTCTTTACGGCCCTTTGCATAAGGTGCATCACAGCCAGCAGGCACAAGAAAAGCTAACAATAACATGAATCTAACATATGTGATCCCAGTGGGAGCATGTCTATGTTCCCCGGGTCCTATGTTCCCCGATTGATTGATTGATTGATTTATTGATTGAACATTTTAGACCACCAGCCCTGATTCCAAATTCTAACCTTAACCTGTTAAGCCTTAAGGTCCCCCTATAGGGGACTTTTTTTTCCTTTATCAATAGAGACCGTATTAGATCGCCAATTATCATATCATGGGGTATCATTGGAAAGCTCATTGGCTACAACCCTGTGCAAAGATTTTCGAGATCGCCAAATGATTGACGGAGCTAGAGCCCCGGGAGTCGGGGGTGGTAATGTGTACTTTTTCGTACTTTGGGGCACGCCTCACATATCGGCATGTAACTCGAGAACCGCTGAACGGATTTTGTCACCTAAAAGGGCAATCGACAGGCAACAAATAGGGCTTTAATTCTACCTATATATCGTATTAAAATAAATGCACACCCGAGCCACTAGAGGTCGGCAAAGAATCATCCACATGTGGGCCCTTGGATGTTAAGAGGTTAATGTTTTTCCAAAAAAAATTGTAGTAAATACCATAGTACCAGAGTAAATACCATAACCCTATCAAAAACAGTAGTCAAAGTGTATATTTAAATTTTTACCGATGTTTTATATGTTTTATCGAAAATACAAATTTATCGGAAAATGCTAATTATGAGAATAAATGACTAAATCCAGATTCAACCCTGCCATTGGAAAGAGGAGCATTTCCCCTATCCATAGATGTATGATTTGGCCATAATAAGGTCAAGGTCAAGTTCAAGGTCAAATATGAATTTATAATTAAAGTCGATTATCATTAATTACTGTATCTACAAATCCTTCTGTTTAATCATCTTCCCGCCGTTCATTTGCTTAGATTTTTTGTACACATGATCTCAATAAGGTGGTGAATGAGCTCAGTGAGCATTTTTCAGAAAATGTTTAAAATTTTTGATCATCATCATCAAAAATCATAAATCATAATTAATCATAATTAAATTATTCATTACAATTTACTCAGCCTAGTAACAGACACAATATTTCTGACACTGGAAATACATACCCCCAGGTCCCTAGATGTTCCTAGATACCAAGAACATGCAAATTGACCTTGCAGAAGTGGAGCAATCTTCCATTTACCTTTAGGCGAAAACGGTCTACAGATTAACAGGTTAACCAACTTCGAAAGAGGGCCTAAGCTTAACCAGTTCGAAACAAGGCGGACATTAATAATTAATAAAGTAATAAAAAAAATTAAAAAAAATTAATCAATCAATCGGGGAACATAGGACCTGGGGAACATAGGGATGATCCCATCCCAGTGTAGTACTTAAAAAGACCGTTGATCTTTGTTTATTTTTGGACAACACTTTCCACAGTACAAAATGTCTTTTTCTGAGCATCCTGTTGGAGAGACTGTATTATCTGTTCCTTTTCAATAAGCTGCCCTCTCAACCAGGTTATCGTCCTCTCCTTCTTCTCCAGCTCTGACTTCAATATTGCACCTTCCACAGCATTGCCCAATACTTCTAAAGGGCAAACCCCTGGAAACAGAAATGTTAAAATTATTGTTAGGGAGTTTCCACATATACATGACATCACAATAATAACATTTCGCTTTTATTCTACAGACAAGAAATCTCAAAAAGAAAACAGACCCGATTCCACACCTACAATGATCTGAATACTGCGGTAGCACTGGAAGAACGCATTCGAGCCCAGGCTCTGTCAAATGACTGGTTTGAAGAGCGGAGGTCACGACTGACTGCTTCAAACTTTGCGAAAGCGGTAAACAGAAAATCTGCCCCAACAACAACATTTCTGGAGAGTGTTTTCCCGTTAACATCCATTTGTGTCCCGGCTTTGGAGTATGGGAAAAGGAATGAGGCCAAGGCCAAGGCCAAATATCTGGAGGTTTATCCCGCCAGACATTTTCACAAGTGTGGTCTTGTTGTCAATTCAGAGTTAGATTTTTTAGGAGCCACACCTGACGGGAAGTTGTGTGACAATGGCGAGAGTGGGATAGTTGAAGTGAAATGTCCTTATAAGGTAAGAAACTGTTTGATATTGGAGGCTTGCGACAAATTCCCAGATTTCTGTTTACAGGAAGATGAGGGGGGCAGTATTTCATTGAAGAAGACACAACTATTATGTGCAAATACAAGGACAATTTATGGTGACAGGCTGCCAATTCTGTGAATTCATATTTTTTACGCAGAAACATATCTTTGTGGGAGGCGGTCAGGTGGCGTAGCGGAGATTGCGCTCGTCACCAATGCAAGAGGCTGCGGTCTCGACTCCCGGAGTCAGCATTGCCTTGGCTTGGGCTGATCGCTATACTAACTCGTTTGGCTGGGTTAGGGGGAGGGAAGCCGTGGGTGGGAAACTGGCGTTGTGGACAGCGACGCCTACAGGTCAGGTCTGGGCGCTTGCTCAGCGGAGGCAGGACTTGAGGAAGGCAGCGTGACCTCCCACGCATTACACTTCACCAATGAGAGCCCTCGCTGCCAGGTGAGAAGAGAGCCACTGGCTGTTGCCGCACGTGTCGGAGGAAGCGTGCTGATACTTCAGGGTTCCCTTGTACCGACCAGTAGGAGAACATGCGCACAACAACCAGGTAGGGGAGGGGTGGGAATTGGCACAACGACTAAATTGGGACGGGGAGAAAACAGAAAGATCGGAAAAAGAGAGATAAAAAAAAATTAAAATAAAAGATATCTTTGTGGAAAGAATATTCCCAGACATACAATTTATGGAAAGATTACTGCACAGACTTGCTGCATTTTTTTAAGATCATGCTACTCAGTTCCTAAAAGAAAGGTAGACCCTTACATTCTCCTTCAGTCTGAGTAGCTGTGCATGTCTGTGTAGCTGTAGAACTGAGCTCTGATTGGTGGTTGATGACATCCAGAGAGGGATTGATGTTCCTGTGAAGTATCAAAATCATAATAAAATAAATGCACTTTAATTAATAAATCCATGTTGTTCATTAATCATAACATTTGGTCTTAGTATTATTTATGTATTGTTGTTTGATTGTAACAAGAACGTGCAGTATCTTTGGTTCACAAATTAATACTAGATATGAGCATTTATAACAAATTATTAAATGACATCGGATTCACACATGCAAATGGTGTTTTTAGTTAGTGATTCACATCTTCACTAACACATCACAATATTCAGACAATACCACCTATAAGGACTTTGACAATACCCAGTCTTCAGGACTTACAAGTTAGTATTTTCCTGCAGTAGTTCTTTTTTAGATGGGGGGGTAGCAAGGTGGTTGTCAGGATCAAGCAGGTGTCTTTTCCTTGGCAATGGACGCACCGACTTACATGTGGTCCCATCAGATTTTATAGGGTCTGGATATTGCACAGTAGGTCCATCCCCGCCAACAAAATGCTATAAGGTGAGATAGGCATGACAGCGAAGAGAAAGTGGGTCACAGATATTGTAAGGCATTCAGGTTACTCATGCTAGCTGATTGATTGAAAACTGTATTAACAGATTGCAGAATGGGTACAATACAATACAGCTCAATACACACAATAGTTAAGGGGATGCAGACCAGAGAAAGACTTTCGTCTTGTTTACATCAGGGTCCCCCATTTTCAATTCATAATGACATTTATGAGTTATGACATACACAACAGATATATAGTATGACAATCAACTGGACAACTTCCAATTCATAATTTCCAAGGGTGTTGACTAAGTAGCTATATGTAGTTTTCCTTCAGCTCATGAACTGATCGGAATGTTTTAGGGGACTCTTTTTGGCGACGTTAAACCATGCGTTAGCATTAACTAGCTACTGTGGTGGTGCCGCCATTAGCGACCTTGATTGAGGTCTGGAGAGGAGACATGATTAGCTGGCTGGCTGGCTACCTACCTACCTACCTACCTATCTATCTATCTATCTATCTATCTATCTATCTATCTATCTATCTATCTATCTATCTATCTATCTATCTATCTATCTATCTATCTATCTATCTATCTATCTATCTATCTATCTATCTATCTATCTATCTATCTATCTATCTATCTATCTATCTATCTATCTATCTATCTATCTATCTATCTATTAGTCTGTCTGTCTGTCTGTCTGTCTGTCTGTCTGTCTGTCTGTCTGTCTGTCTGTCTGTCTGTCTGTCTGTCTGTCTGTCTGTCTGTCTGTCTGTCTGTCTGTCTGTCTGTCTGTCTGTCTGACTGTCTATCTATCTATCTATCTATCTATCTATCTATCTATCTATCTATCTATCTATCTATCTATCTATCTATCTATCTATCTATCTATCTATCTATCTATCTATCTATCTATCTATCTATCTATCTATCTATCTATCTATCTATCTATCTATATGTATATAAGATAACAAGTGATGACTTCTGTTTAACTCAAATGTTGAAGCATATATTACTGAAGCATATTTTTCGCGCTTACTGTCGGGCATACAGCCTTGTTCTTGTTAATATTGTCCACATGCAGCTGTGTATGGGGCCGTCCACAGGCCTTAATACACTTTAAGCATTTTTCCAACTGTGTTTTAGGCTTCGGAAAATTTAGTCTTTAGTCTTTCTGGATATCTCTGGTCATTATTGCACGTTCCCCAAGCACATCTAAGAACCATTTTTTCAACTATGCGGGACTGGCTGTCTGTGAGACCTAATGGCGGCTCTATTTCAAGGGGCGCGGCCTTAAGAAATCGGGCAATCTTATTGGTAATTATTCTCTGCGTGATTGACAGCACGGAAAGGTCTATTCTATGTACCGCTACAGTCAGTAAAATTCACATACATTTCTATTGGGATCATAGATCCATGTAGACGCCCGATGGTCCGATGGTCACAAATGGAGGAACTCACCCGACCTAGTTGGCTTCAATATAGTGTCTGTTATCCTTCAACCATGAACTATTGTAATTAAAATTTAGTTAGTTTAGTTTAGTTTAGTTTAGTGTTAATTTTGTCAGCTATTTTAATTTTAGTTTTAGTCAAATGCTCCTTTTTCGTTGTCATCATATTTAGTCACCTTAATAAATTTTTTATTTTAGTCTTAGTCAGGTTTAGTCAACTACAGGTCTGAGCATTTTAGTCTTAGTCAGTTTTAGTCTCGATTTTGTCTTTTTTGTTTTAGTCTAGATTTAGTCAGGGGAAAAAGCTTAGTTGACGACCATATTTAGTCATCATTTTCATTTACAAAATTAACACTGCTTAACAGTGATGCAAATAAAATCTCCATCCTTATCCTATTAGATCTCAGTGCAGCTTTTGATACTATCGATCACAACATCCTAATAAATTTACTTGAAAAGCGTATTGGTTTATCTGGCTGCGTGTTGAACTGGATCAAAACATATATCAGAGGAAGGATGTTTTTGTATTATCTTTTCCCCCTCCTTTTTCCGTTTTTCTCCCATCCCAATGTTAGTCGTTATGCCAATTCCCAATCCTCTTCCTAGTCGTTGCGCACTCTACCCCCTACCGTCGGTCTGGGAGGTCGGAGACTATCACATGCTCCCTCCGACACATGTGTAGCAAGCCCACCGCTTCTTTTCACCTGGCAGCACGGACTCTCACTGGGGAAGTGTAACGTGTGGAAGGTCACACTACTTCCCCCAGATCCTTCCCTCGCTGTGCAGGCGCCCCGACCGAACTGTAGGAGTCGCTGTTTACAACGACCAGGACCCACCCCACCGGCTTTCCCACCCGCTGACACTGCCAATTGTGTCAGTATGGACGTCCGACCAAGCCGGAGGTACCGCAGCTGGATTGGATCCCACTGTCGCTGCGCTACCCGGCCGGCCTAGAGGAAGGATGTTTTATATTAGTCTAGGACACCATACATCCGAGAAACATGAAAGCCGCTACGAGGTTGCACAAGGCAGCTGTTTAGGTCCATTACTCGTTTATCTCTATTAGGGCTGGGCAATTAATCGATATTATCGATAATTCGAATTAATGATTTGGGACGATTATGAAAAACAAAAATCGATTTAAAATTTTTTTCTTTTACAAAAAGTGATGTTTGGTGAAAGTTAGATTTGCACTTTATTAATCCCAATAGGGAAATTCATTCTTGTTTGATGATCAAGAGGCACCTTTTATTTGTATATATATATATATATATATATATATCATTATAAAAATATTTGTAAGTGAAGATTGGTGAAAGTTAGGTTTGCACTTCAATCCCAATAGGGACATTCATCTTGGTTTGATACTTTTTTTGGGTAAAAAAAAAAAGGTTTAGCTCTCAAGAGAAGAAAATCGATTAAAATCGTAAATCGGATTAAAAAAGAAATCTGGGATTTTATTTTTAGGCCATATCGCCCGCGTGTAGCTTTATGCCAAGCAAGCAGTGCAAAAACTTACCGTAGTGGCATGCAGTAATGCGCCTTTCATTTTCCGCCGCCCAGCGCCCAGGTCGCGCGGAAATAGGCTGTCTATTGCCATTCTCTTTGACAAACTCTAACCTTAACCAGCTCCTTAACAACGCCTAAACTTAACCGTTCTAACCTTAACCAACTCCGAAACCATGCCTAACCTTAACCATAGAAATTATATTGCCATTCTCTTTGACAAACTCTAACCTTAACCAGCTCCTTAACAGCGCCTAAACTTAACCGTTCTAACCTTAACCAACTCCGAAACAATGCCTAACCTTAATCGGCGAAAGAATACACGTTAAAAAAAATCACGTTAAAAAATATTTTCGATGGGATTCGAACTCGCCAGCAAACAAGCCATAGGATCCACAGCCATGTGTCCTTGCCAATTGAGCTATTGCTAGATACTGAATTTAGGGGCGGTGACTTATATATATTGAGCTCCGCTCGTGTCGCATGCGCGGGCACCTCGCGCGAGCACGCCGGCGCACGCACGCACCTGAGCGAGCACGCCGCCGCCGGTGCACGCACGGTAGCATTTGTCTGAAAAGAAGGGCGCTTTACCGCACTAGCGTGCGGTGACGAATGCGGAAGCATTTTTGCACTGCTTGCTTGGCATTAACGTACAGGCATATCGCCCAGCCCTAATCTCTATATGCCACCACTCGGCGACATTATCAGAGAGTATGGTATAGATTTCAACAGCTATGCGGATGATACACAATTAATTGTACATATCCGCTGAACCAAATGATATGATAGCAATAAACTCCATTACCAACTGCCTGTCAGCAATAAACAAATGGATGAACGATAACTTTCTCAAATTGAATGAGGACAAAACCGAAGTCCAAATCAAAAAGAGAGATGCTAACAAATAATCTAGGAAGTTTAACCACTTGGATTAAATCGGAGGTGACAAGTCTCTGTGTCATCCTGGACTCAGATTTGAACTTCAACACCCATTTAATCAAATCCACATATAAAAACGTATCATTGGATGTGGTCTGGTGGGGTGACATCCCAGAATTGGACTCTTAAATTTGACTGGGATGATGTTTGGACAGATGTTACATTAGCCTCCCGCAACCCTAATCACCAGCAAATACATTTTAATTATATTCATAGGACATATCTCACACCTAGGAAGCTGTTTGCTATGGGACTGGTGACCGACTCGCTGTGCACTTTGTGCTCTCTGAGGGCCACTGGCACTTATATGCACATGTTTTGGGATTACCCAGCAGTAGCTGTATTTGGAAATCCGACTAAACTTTCAAACATATGTAACTTAACAATCCCACTTACGGCAGCAACACTACTTCTGAACGATATAGCATTACTACCAGCATCCATACAACAGAAAATAATTATTCTGGTGGGCGTTACTGCAGCCAAGAAGCTGATAGCCATGAGGTGGAAAGAACTCACAATGATTAATCGGTCTCTGACACTACTGGATGTTATTTACGTATATGGAAATCTCTACTGCTTGTATAATTGGAGTGGGACAGGCCAGCATTGAGCTGTGGGTTGCAGCGGCCGAGGAGGTCAAGACCACCATGTAGCGGCGGTGCAGGGTTGGGGTGTGGATCCTGGGGGGTCCGGCGGTCCTGGGGTGGGAGTGGGGGAGGAAATATCGAATGTATTTTGTGGTGTTTGTGTTGTTTTGAATTTTTATTCTGTATTTTCGTATTTTTTATTTTTGTTATCATTATTGCAGTATCTTGTGTTTTATTGTATTATTGTATTGTGTTTAACAAATAAAAAATATAAAATATCTTTAATCAGAGCAGCAGAACTGGACCACATACCACTTTAACATAACCTTTAATCAGAGCAGAGTGTATATTAAAGACATGCCAGCAGCAGTATCCTGTAGGACAATGATCCATGCAGATGACTCCACCTTACTTGTGTCAGGAAAATACCCAAACAACATCAAGGTAACTCTCAGTAGAGAACTGACCCTAGTTAAGGACTGGCTGATACTGTAGATAACAAACTCTCATTGCATTTATTTTATTTGGAACTAACATGAAGCTCAGGAAGAGGAAAACAATCACAGTACAGTGTGAAGGGAACATCATAGACATAGGGCGGGATCCACAAAGAATGGATTGCGCGGTGCTAATTGCACCCTTACCTGCGCAGGGTTTGCACTTGGATTCTGCTCCGTCTTTGCGAGCTATCCACTAAAGGACATTGTGCGGATGAGCAGACAAGCCCATTATGTGTGTCGTTTTTCCCTGTGCATTTGGCTCGCGGAGCAGTGTGCACTCCTGACCGGCTGTTGGCAGATATCAGGAAGTGGACAAATAAGACAGGAATGAGGCATAGACACAAAATACAAATTAAGCGTTCCGTCAGCATTGGCGCATATTTAAATGAGGTAATATGGGCGGAACATGTCCCCTTTATATGTAAATGAGCTTCGTCGAATCTGCTCGGTATCCACAACGGCCCGCCAATTGCACCAACCAGTTAATGCGATGCACCTGCCGTCTTCACAGACGTGGTGGTAAATAAGCGCAGATCCCTAAAGCCCCGAATATACTCGAAAACTGACACAATGCGCATGCGGCTCTGTTTATAATCCATTTTGGTGTCTGTAAGCATCAGCGTCGAGTGCTTATGTTATGATTGTTGTAATTGCTGTAATTGCTCCCGATGAGCAGGTTGGCACCTTGCATGGTTGCCTCTGCCATCGGTGTGTGAATGTGTGAGTGAATGGGTAATATGTGAGAAACAAATTGTAAATCGATTTGGATAAGTCTGCACGCATATTCACACACCAATGGCAGAGGCAACCATAATATATAATATATATATATATAATATAAAAGGTTATTCTTGATCAAACAAAGATGAATGTCCCTATTGGGATTAATAGTGCAATAACTTGCTTTTTCACCAAACTTCACTTAAAACAAATAAAAGGTGCATCTTGATCATCAAACAAGAATGAATTTCCCTATTGGGATTAAGAAAGTGCAAATCTAACTTTGACCAAACATCACTTTTTGTCAAATAAAAGGTGACTCTTGAAAACAAAAATGTTTAAACATTATAATTTAGTGAAAATCGATTTTCATTTTAAAAAATCGTCCTAAATCATGAATTCGAATTAATCGATAAAATTGATTAATCGCCCAGCCCTAGGCTAGAGTAGACATATGTGCTGTGTTTTTATGTTTTTATGTTTTAATTTTTTTTTAAATGTTTTTATGTTTTTATGTCTTCCATCGAGGACCACGTTGGAAATACGTGTTTTAATTAATGCTTTTAGGTGATATCCCCAGGAAAACTAATCGGTCATGATAATTTGTTTTTATGATGTGTTTGTAACTAATTTCCAAATAAAAATCGAATCAAATCAAAAAAACTTTTGTATCAGGGGTTGGAATTCTCCCAAGCACTGGAATACACAAACGTTATGTAGAATGCATTATTTTACTTTAGATACTTAAGTACATTCAATCAGACCAGGCTGCAGAAACAAATTAGTGGGGGGGCATAAAATGTTCTCGGGGGGGCACAATGGTTTTTCAACACAGGTTCCCTTTTATACGTTTCAGCTGGGACAGCGGCGCTGTGGCTTGCTTGGCGCTGCCCACGGTGCTGAACTAAACATCAGAGAGGCAATTGGAAAATCTAATTTCTCTCTATCTTAAGAACTTTCACTTATACAAAAACAGACTGAACGGATATATATAACAGACCTGCTGGTGCAGCGGACTGAGAGCAGGGTACACAAACAGGCTGGATAAGATGGTCAAGAAGGCCAGTAGCGTGGTTGGGGTGGAGCTGGACTCTAGCGAGGGTGGCGGAGAGGAGGAACCTTGCTAAGCTCCAGGCCATCAGGGAAAACCCCTCCCTCCCACTATACACAGACTTGGCTGACAGGAGGAGCATGTTATAGGCTCACACTACCTAAATGCAGCACTGAACGGCACAGGAAGTCCTTCATTCCGACAGCCATCAGACTATACAATGCATCACTGTGCCTCATTGCATCACTGAGCATCAGAGTGACAGTTACCATCTTCCTGGACTTTTACTTTTTAAACAGCACTGTGCATTATTACCTACTGTAGACTTCAGTATATGTTTACTGTATTTATTTACTGTATCTTTTATTCTATTTTTATTCTATTTCATTTTATTCTATTCTTAGGCCATTTGTTTTGTTATTCTTATTTGTGACTTGTTCTGTCTAAATGTTTAATGTTGAGTGATTTGCAGTGTCAAATTTCCCTCAGGATAATACATTTCTATTCTATTCTATTCTATATCTTTGAAAAGTCTCTATTTATTCAACACTTCTGAATTCACTGACAAACTGAACTGACAAAAATAAGGTGCATAAAAAAGCAAACAAAATTCGATGAAGCATATACTAAGGCGATGTTCTGTAAAGACGTTCTTAAGGGTAGAAAATGAGTGCCGTGCTAGCTTCAGTAGTGTTGTTATTGACATCAGTGCCCACTAGGGCTGTCCCCGACTAAGGATTTGGATAGTCGACTTTGATTAAAAAAAAAAAAAAAAAAAAAAAAAAATCTCTTTTTTTTTTACCAGGGTGGGCACAGCTGACTCAGTGGGCGGGCCCGGCCCCCTAATGCCCGCCCATGGCGCCGGGACTGCATTCAATGGACCCATTGCAGTTTGCATACAGGACAAACAGGTCCACTGACGACTAGGGGTGGGACGATACATCGATCAAATAGGATCGATGCAATGTCAAAAGATCGATTCATATTGCGATACTCTTATTTTGAAAATCCCCTGTGAGCATATCCGCCCGGCCGCAACAGTAGCTCAGTAGCACCGTGTGTTAACGTTAGACAGCATTGCTTCAGAGTCCGCCTATTTTGCGACCCGAAAAAAGTGCCTGTTGTTTTTTTTCCCACAACGGGTAAAATGCATCTGACATGCTTTGCATCCTTGCCATTCCTTTATGCCCACGTTGCGTTAAATACCGAAATTAACGTTGCGTTAGCATAAGCTAACTAAGCTAAGCTGATAAGAGCCATAGAGAGAACAGCAGGAAGGAGGGGGGTTACTGCATTCTCGAGACAGCGCCACTACCAGGATATGGCTGGTACTGCACCTTCGGACTCCCAATATGTCTTTTCCAGACAAAATACAGCTCTGTGACAGTGAATAGGATATTAATATCAAAAAAGAAAGAAAAAAAACGAACCAAAAACAGTGAACAGAAGGTCTATTTGTATTAAAAGCAATAGATTGTTTTCCATTTAAATGTCTGGAAGAGCAAACAAATTTAAATGTCAAATGATATTTCCATTGCCTTTTTTTTGTTGATTTAAATGTTACTGATTGTGTTAAATGGGCATATAATATCATCTCATATCGATCGCAGGCACCTGAATCGAATCGTATCGTATCGTTGCAGACTTTGTGATATCGGAAAATATCGTATCGTTGTCCAAAGAATCGATATTGTATCGTATCGTGATGAAACTGGTGATTCCCACCCGTACTGACGACGCGATCTCCCAGGTACTGCACAACACCCTTTCCTTGACAGTCAAAAGGGGTCAAATGTGAGATTGCTGTTCATTGACTATAGTTCAGCTTTCAATACCATAATGTCCCCACCAGACTGGCTGACAAGTTGATTGATCTGCGTCTGATCCCCACCCTGAGCGCCTGGATCCTGGACTTTCTGACCGACAGGCTGCAGGCGGTCAGGGTGGGTGGACCTCCAACTCAATCACCCTGAACATCGGGTCCCCCCAGGGCTGTGTTCTCAGCCCCCTGCTGTATTTGCTGTACACACATGACTGTGTGGCCAGGTTCAGCTCCAACTCCATAGTGAAGTTTGCGGACGACAGTGGTGGTGGGTCTGATCTCTGACAACGACGAGAAGGCCTACCGGGAGGAGGTTGATGACCTGGCACGCTGTCCTGGGATAACAGCATAGCTGTCAACCCTACCGTTTTTCCCGGGATTCTCCTGTTTTTTTGACCCTCTTCACGCCCTCTTCACGGTTCACGGATTGGCACGTATTTTGTACTTATTATTTTTTACAAAATGGCTGCAATTCTCCTCCGTGACGACAGGTGGCAGCAGTGTAGATTAGACCGTTATCACAGGAAGTCAGACCGTTGCGACCCGAAGAAGAATAACAGCGACGCGACCGGATAAAGCTCAGAGCTCAGGGGAGAGAGTAGACTGATGCACCGAGGCGGACCGAGGGTGTCAAATCAACTTAGCCAGTGTCTCTTGATTGCCCACTCTGTGGCTTTTGTCTCTGGAACAAAAGGTTTGCAAATCTTCTGTGGATAAAACAATACAAAGTTACTGTATGTGATGCAGGAATGTGTAAATGTGTTGGTTGGTGAACAGCCGTTTGCCCTGCGCCTCCACTGTCCCCTCCTGCCATTCCTCCACGGAGAGCATGCCTTCACTGACGCCCAATTTCCTGAATGCGATTTATACATATAAATTGATCCGTTTTTAAAGTTGTCGTGAATTGTCATGGTATGACAAATACAGTTACTGGTAACTCGCAGGCATTGAAGAGATATTGAGGAAAAAAAAAACACATTGGCTTTTTTTCTATCTCATTTTTCTCTGTAGATTGATTGATTGATTGATTGAAAAGTTTATTAACAGATTGCAGAATGGGTACAGTACAGTACAGCTCAATACATACAATTGTTAAGAGGATGCAGACCTGAGAAAGACTTTCGTCTTGTTTCCATCAGGGTCCCCCATTTTCAATTCATCATATGACACACACGACATACAGATAGACAGTACTGCTACATCTATACATTTATGACATACCAGATTTTCAAATACAGTACTGTTTGTGATACTAAAAAAATCCAGAAAAAGAGTGTATATACATTTGATATAGAAACCGTGCATTGGAGGAGGTTGGGTAGGTGGGGTGGGGCTGTACATTGGAGGTGGGGGGGGGGGGGGGTTGGGTAGGGGGGACACACACTGTACATTTGAATACTGACATACATTTGACATAGAAACTGTACATTGGAGGAGGTTGGGTAGGTGGGGTGGGGTTGGGTGGGGCTGTACATTGGAGGGGGGGGTTGGGTACATTGGAATACTGACAAAGCCATGCTTGGTCTTTATTGTACAACTGGGTTAGGACATTTGCAGGGGCCAGTTTTGAATTGCAGTCTCCCGTAGGTGTTCTTTGAGAGTGTTTTTGAAGGTGGGTAGTGATTCACATTCCTTTACAGCTTTGGGTAGGGCGTTCCACATTGTTGTGGCATAATTGCGACACACACACTGTTCCAAAAATGATATTCCCACTGCTAAATTAATGACCATAGGCATTTTTTATAGCTTTTCCAGGAACATGGCATGTCTTTTTTTTATCATGCATATCCTGTTACCTATATATTTTGCATTTTGCACAATCAATGCGGGCGTGACCACCTGCATTTCACTGTATGTGACAAATAAACCTCTTGATTCTTCTTGAGTTGTCGTATTAATATGTAGCCTACAGTGATGAAGGTATAAAGACACTGGTAATACATTGATTGATTGCTAACTTTAACAGATGGGTACAATACAGTATTGTGCAATACACAATTGTTAAGGGGATGCAGACCAGAGAAGGACTTCTTCCCCCATTTTCAATTCATCATAACATTTATGTATGAATTGTAAGATTTCAATAAATATGAACATGTTAATGCTACTACTACATAAACTGAATTTATACTGAATTTGTCTTACACTTAATGCAGGGATGTTCACAGCATTTCACTTTCAACCAGGTATCTGATTAATTTAATGTAGCAACTAGTTCACCCAGTCCTTGTTGGACTGATAAGTGGTTGCCTAGTGGAGATTTAGGATTCACTGACTGTAGACTGTAAGAAAAAAAGCTGCAAGATAACTAAATGTCTGGCATCTATGGTTTCCAAATACTGTCAAATTACAGTAAAATCAAATGCATTTACAGATTACAACCTTTATTTAATGGTTAATATTTTGATAAAAGGTAATTTACTGTAATTTTATAGCATTTACACTCTACACAGTAGGAAAACAAAATAATACCGGTTTTGACCAGCAGATGGCAGCGACGAGGCAGCTCCATTGGGAGGGGGCGCCACCGGGTGGGAGGGGGCGGGCTGAGGGGGCGGGGCCAGGAGAAGGGGCGGGGCTAAAACCTGCACGTTTTTTCAAATCCCAATGTTGACAGCTATGGATAACAGCCTACTCCTGAACACTCCAAGGAGCTGATCGTGGATTTTAGGAGAATACAGCAGGGGACACACACGCCACTGTGGATAAATGGGGATATCGTGGACAGGGTGAGCAGTTTTAAGTACCTGAGAGTCCGCATCACAGAGGACCTTACATGGACAACACACATAGACACTGTGGTAAAAAAGGCAAAGCAGCGCCTCTATCACCTGAGACAATTAAGGAAGTACAGAGTATCGGGGAAGATACTCCACTCTAGGGCTGCAACGATTAGTCGACATAATCGACGACGTCGATCATAAAAATTCGTTGACGCAGAATTTTAGTGTCAATGCGTCATATAAAAAGTAGGGATGCACGATAATTATCGGGCCGATATCAGCAATTATGACGTCATCCCGATAAACCCGATAACGTTATTGATAGCTCCGATAATATAATATATTTTTTGGTAAAAATAAATGCGGTGTGGGTGAATTGGGATGAAGGGCGTTTGTTTTTACTGTAGGCTCCTCCCGTTTTGCCAGTACTGTGGTACGACTGATAGCTGAATGGTTGTTGATGGACGACTATCGCCGAAATCTCAGTCGTTTTTTGTAGGCAACAAACTAGTTGACCAGCATCATACCATCAGCCTAGCGTCCCAGGTCGCTCAGCTCTACGGGTGTTTCATCCATCAACAGATCTTCTATAATCGTATCGCACTTTGTTGAACACAAAATAAAACTCGGAGAATCAGGCTTTCTAAATAAAATCCCTGTAATTATCTCAGAAAAAGGCTGTTCATTGAACATAAAATCGATCGACACGACTGCTATGAAATTCTGGAAAATGTTTAAATACACACAACTAATTAAGCCGCTTTGACACAACAAAATTTTAATAAAATTACAATGACAGCTGACGAAGGCAAGAGGTGTCATCACACGCAGGACTGTACGCAGGACTGTACGCCATGACTGTACGCAGGACTGTACGCAGGACTGTACGCAGTGACGCATAATTAAGCAACTCAATTAAAGCCGCTGTTGCTTCCATCAGTATGGAGTGTGTTGATATCTGGATGGGAAACAAGGAGAATGTCGTCGCATTCTGTGAATAGCAGCAGTGAAGCAGAGATAATGTCAGACACAGCCGCTTCACAACCAAGACTCTCTCTCCAAGCCTAATTAACCATGTGTTTTATTTAACATGTTATGACTTTAGATAAAATATTTGATCTTAATTACGACTGGTGGTGGTGGTGGTGCTGGTGTGTGTGTGTGTGTGTGTGTGTGTGTGTGTGTGTGTGTGTGTGTGTGTGTGTGTGTGTGTGTGTGTGTGTGTGTGTGTGTGTGTGTGTGTGTGTGTGTGTGTGTGTGTGTGTGTGTTTGTGTGTGTGTGTGTGTGTGTGTGTGTGTGTGTGTGCGTGCGTGCGTGCGTGCGTGCGTGCGTGCGTGTGTGTGTGTGTGTGTGTAGGACTGTGAGAGGTGACATATGGGCCGGCGGTGGGGTGAGGCAGCCTTTGAGTCAGAACTGGATGAGCCGTTTCTAATTGGCTCCGCTGTGGGAACGCAGTCTACCACGTCTCACTCCTGCAACAGA
Organism: Notolepis coatsorum; assembly: GCF_963971535.1. NCBI lineage: Eukaryota > Metazoa > Chordata > Actinopteri > Aulopiformes > Paralepididae > Notolepis > Notolepis coatsorum. Next base: position 84,703,337 of record NC_140171.1, on the reverse strand, counting down.
CAAGACAGTCTACCACGTATCACTCCTGCAACAGACAAGACAGTCTACCACGTCTCACTCCTGCAACAGACAAGACAGTCTACCACGTCTCATTCCTGCAACAGACAAGACAGTTTACCACGTCTCACTCCTGCAACAGACAAGACAGTCTATCACGTCTCACTCATGCAACAGACAAGACAGTCTACCACGTCTCACTCCTGCAACAGACAAGGCAGTCTACCACGTCTCACTCCTGCAACAGACAATACAGTATACCACGTCTCACTCCTGCAACAGACAACACAGTCTACCACGGCTCACTCCTGTGACAGTAAAGGCAGTCTACCACGTATCACTCCTGCAACTGATAGGCCGATGTCACTCCTGAGCGTGAGTAAGGAGATGAAAGTTGTATCTGGATTGTATTGTTGTATTGGATTAAGGAAAACTTACCGACTGGATTGCTCTCTGGATCGGATTGCTGAACAACAACAGTGGCCAGCGGAGAGATCCTTTGTTGCGGCCGAAGCAAGGAAAAGGCGCGACGACGAGGTAGAAGAGCTGGGGTACGAAACAGATTGAGATCCAAGCGACACAGAACCACATTGCCCAGCATATTGTAGGAAACAAACTGGACAACATCAGAGCACGGATCCAATTCCAGAGGGACATTCGGGACTGCAACATCCTCTGTTTCATCGAGACTTGGCTGACTCCAGACGTCCCAAACCATGCAATAGAACCGGCAGATCACTTCTTCGTTCTCCGCAAGGACCGAACGGCAGAAGAATCACTAAAGACGAGAGGAGGCGGCATAGCTTTCATGGTAAACAAGGAGTGGTGCGATATAGGCAACGCAAAGGAATAGTCTAACCACTGCTCCCCAGACCTGGAGTATATCACCATCAAATGCTGACCCTTCTTTCTACCGAGGAAATTAACGTCCATCATCATGATCGGAGTGTACATCCCACCACAAGCGAACACTGGGGCCGCACTTTCAAAGCTACACGACGAGGTAAACAAACTACAGATAGCTAACGTTGACGCTGCCATTTTGGTTCTGGGCGATTTCAACAGCGCACGTCTTAAAAAGGTGTTGCCGAATTTCTATCAGCATGTGACCTGTCCCACCAGAGGCAAGAACATATTAGACCATGTATACTCGCAATTTAAGAATGGGTACAAGTCACAGGCTCTTAGTCCATTCGGTAAGTCCGATCACGCCGCCATCTTTCTTTTGCCAAAATATAAACAGAGTCTTAAGCGAACGCCGGTAGTATCGCGAGAGGTTAAGTGTTGGACTGTGACGTCAGAGGAGACACTTCAGCCTGCGCTGGAATGCACAGACTGGAATGTATTCCGTGAAAACACAGCCAATATTAACGAATACACTGAAACGGTGCTTGACTTTGTCTGTACTCTGGTAGAAGAAACAATCCCCTCTACCACAATTAGAATCTACCCAAATCAAAAGCCCTGGGTAGATAAATCCGTCCGTGAGGCTCTGAAAGTGCGCACCTCAGCCTACAACACCGGGCTTGTGACAGGCAACATGGATGAACACAAGACGGCAAGATACAACGTCAGGAGAGCAGTAATAGAGGCAAAACGGCGTTATATGGATAAAGTTGAACTTCAGTTTGAACAGGCTGACTCTAGAGGTATGTGGCAGGGCCTCAGAACAATGACAGATTACAAAGGCACCTCCCTCAAACTTAGCAAATGATCTCAATACCTTCTATGCGAGGTTTGAGGCTGTGAATAACAACACCAGCCTACAAGCCACGGCAATGGGGAGGGGGGGTCTGCTGAGGGAGATTCAGTGTTCAGAATAACACAACATGAGGTCAGTAGGACCTTTAAGAAAGTGAATATCAGGAAGGCAGCAGGACCGGACGGCATCCCCGGCCGCGTCCTAAAAGTCTGTGCCGACCAACTGGCCCCGGTATTCACTGACATCTTTAACCTGTCCTTAGAACAGGCTGTCATCCCCACCTGTCTGAAGAAGTCCACCATCATCCCTGTACCCAAAAAATCTACGCCCGCTTGCCTCAACGACTACCGCCCTGTAGCTCTCACCTCCATAGCCATGAAGTGCTTTGAGAAGCTAGTGAAGGGCTACATCTGTTCCTCCCTCCCCATCAACCTGGACCCCCTGCAATTTGCATACCGCCCTAACAGGGCCACGGAGGACGCCATAGCCCATGTGCTGCACACAGCAGCATCACACCTGGACAAGAGGCAGGGGAACTATGTGAGAATGCTGTTCATCGACTACAGCTCAGCATTCAATACCATAGTCCCCTCCAAACTCATAGCCAAGCTCAGGGACCTGGGCTTGAACTATGACCTCTGCCAGTGGGTCTTGGACTTCCTGACGGGCAGACCCCAGGTGGTAAGAGCAGGCAACTGCACCTCCTCATCCATCACGCTCAACATAGGGGCCCCCCAGGGCTGTGTTCTGAGCCCCCTCCTCTACTCCCTGTACACACATGACTGCGTGGCACAGCGGAACAACAACACAATCATCAAATTTGCTGATGACACAGTAGTGGTGGGCCTGATCTCTGCCAACGACGAGAGGGCCTACCTGGAAGAGGTAGAGAATCTGTCACAGTGGTGTCAGGAGAACTGCCTCTCCCTGAACGTCAGCAAAACAAAAGAGATGATTGTGGACTTCAGGAGGTCGGGGGTCAAGGACTACAGCCCCCTCAGCATCGACGGGGCACCGGTTGAGAGAGTGAACAGTTTCAAGTACCTCGGAGCCCACATATCCGAGGACTTGACTTGGACCACACACATTGACAGTGTTGTGAAGAAGGCACGACAACGCCTCTACTTCCTCAGGCGCCTAAGGAAGTTCCAAGTCAGTCAGAAGATCCTTAAGAACTTCTACTCATGTACAATAGAGAGCATCCTGACTGGCAACATCACCTCCTGGTTTGGGAATAGCACTGCACAAGACCGTAGCAGACTACAAAGAGTGACACGTTCAGCCGAACGCACAATTGGAGGAGGGCTTCCCACCCTCCAGAACATTTACAACAAGCGGTGCAGGGGTAAGGCTAAGAGAATCATCAAGGACTCCAGCCACCCGAACAACTGCCTCTTTGAACTGCTGCGGTCAGGCAAGCGATACCGGAGTCTCAAGGCGAGCACAGAAAGACTATCTGCAGGCCATCAGGCTGCTCAACGAACAATAAACACTATGCAACAACCATCAAATGCACACAGCACACACACCCACACGCACACACTCACTTTAAACAAACAACACACTGCAGCACCCACTCTCCACACTTTAGATCACCTAAACACACTTTATATTTATTGGTAAAGGATTTGCACTACAACTCGTACACCTTACTGTAAATTGTACCTAAATTGTACCTCATCCCATTTCTGCTTTGCACTATATAGTATTGTATATTAGTACATTGCATAGTATATTGTATGGTAACTCAGTTACTTCTATTCTGCATCGAACATTGTACATATGTCTATACTGAACACTGTGACCTCTATTTTTACTCCTATTTTACATGCTATACTATTTTATTTCATACTTATCTTGTCTAGCACAGTCTCTGGAGCGTAACAGTAAGAAGCATTTTGTATAAAAGTATTCTGTACTTCTGTATGACAACTATTAAAGAAACTTGAACTTGAACTCTGCTGCTAATGAAAGCGATTGAGGCTCAATAGAGCCTCTTCACAGCTGTGATATACTGAATGCACACACATACCCACACACACACACACACTAACACACACATGCACATGCACACATAGAGCCCAAGTGGTGCTCGAGCACCTGCCCTTTTGTCCCTCATAAAAAAGTGCCCTTTTTATGCCAATTATTATAATTATAATTATTATTTTTAAATATAATTATTTTGTATTAAGTTATACTTAGTTCCACCTAGGCTTGCCGCGGTAGTCAGTCAGTGATAACGGTGTCATTCTGTGTTCAGGAATCCACTTGAGTAAATTAAGTGCCCCCAACGGTGTATAGTTTCACTTTCACTTCTGTATATTGTATGGTAACCAGTGGTGCAGTGCTGGGCAACCGCGGTCAAACGCTGTTTGGGCTTCGAAGTGCGCGCATCCTATTATTATGCAAAGTAGGTGATAAGTGCCTAGACTTTGCATAATAATAGGATACCGTTTGGCCTCCGCCCATATTACGACTGCACCCCTGATGGTAACTCAGTTACTTCTACTCTGCATTGTATATATGTATATACTGAACACTTTTGTCTACGTACTTGACTTCTATTTTATACTTGCTTTACTTATTTTATACTTATCTATTTTTGTCTAGCACAGTCTCTGGAGCGTAACAGAAAGAAGCATTTTGTATAAAAGTATTCTGTACTTCTGTATGACAACTAATAAAGAAACTTGAAACTTGAACTTGAACTTCTAGTTGTAGATTTAACTTCATGTGAGGCCATATTACGCAACAATGGCAGAGGATTTATCAATATTTTGGATTTAAACACCGCAGCTCGACTGGAGAGGAGCTTAGTCCAGATCAGCAAAAGTATGTTTGCATTGCAATTTTTTCTCTGTGAGGGGAAAGTTGCGCGGAAGAACATTGGTGTGTGTGTGGGTGCGTGTGTGTGGTGTGTGTGTGTGTCTTTCCATTGGTTATCATTATTAGGCGAACAAGAAAACGATGAAAATGTTCAGCCTATTGTACTCTTCTGTGTTACAAACATATCATGGTTTTGTTTCAGGCACAACTGTAGTAAGGGGGATGGGGGGAGGGGAGAAACAGTGCAGTGCAGACTAGAGTCTGCGGTTGTTAATTAATCGGCATCATGCCTTTACAAGCTTCAATGTTTTATTCATCATCTAAATGTGGCAATACAAGCTTGATATGGGGGACCCTGATGTAAACAAGACGAAAGTCTTTCTCTGGTCTGTATCCCCTTAACAATTGTGTGTATTGAGCTGTACTGTACTGTACCCATGCTGCAATCTGTTAATACAATTTTCAACCAATCAATCAATCAATCAATGAATCAATATTCAACGTTAAATTAATGACCTTCTGTGTTAGTAAGTCAGTGTAAAAGTCAGATGTAAGGGGCTTTTAAGTCAGTGATAAAAGTGTCTTTCAAGGATAAGTGAGCTCCTGCACTGATTATTATAGTTCAATATTTGATCACCAAAACCCTCCAAAAAGCATAAGGAGCATAAGCAGTAGGAGGGCCCCCCCCCCCCCCCCCCCCAAAAAGGGCCCCCAAAAATCGGGGCATGCACACTGCTGTTCATCGACTACAGCTCAGCATTCAATACCATAGTCCCCTCCAAACTCATAGCCAAGCTCAGGGACCTGGGCTTGAACTATGACCTCTGCCAGTGGGTCTTGGACTTCCTGACGGGCAGACCCCAGGTGGTAAGAGCAGGCAACTGCACCTCCTCATCCATCACGCTCAACATAGGGGCCCCCCAGGGCTGTGTTCTGAGCCCCCTCCTCTACTCCCTGTACACACATGACTGCGTGGCACAGCGGAACAACAACACAATCATCAAATTTGCTGATGACACAGTAGTGGTGGGCCTGATCTCTGCCAACGACGAGAGGGCCTACCTGGAAGAGGTAGAGAATCTGTCACAGTGGTGTCAGGAGAACTGCCTCTCCCTGAACGTCAGCAAAACAAAAGAGATGATTGTGGACTTCAGGAGGTCGGGGGTCAAGGACTACAGCCCCCTCAGCATCGACGGGGCACCGGTTGAGAGAGTGAACAGTTTCAAGTACCTCGGAGCCCACATATCCGAGGACTTGACTTGGACCACACACATTGACAGTGTTGTGAAGAAGGCACGACAACGCCTCTACTTCCTCAGGCGCCTAAGGAAGTTCCAAGTCAGTCAGAAGATCCTTAAGAACTTCTACTCATGTACAATAGAGAGCATCCTGACTGGCAACATCACCTCCTGGTTTGGGAATAGCACTGCACAAGACCGTAGCAGACTACAAAGAGTGACACGTTCAGCCGAACGCACAATTGGAGGAGGGCTTCCCACCCTCCAGAACATTTACAACAAGCGGTGCAGGGGTAAGGCTAAGAGAATCATCAAGGACTCCAGCCACCCGAACAACTGCCTCTTTGAACTGCTGCGGTCAGGCAAGCGATACCGGAGTCTCAAGGCGAGCACAGAAAGACTATCTGCAGGCCATCAGGCTGCTCAACGAACAATAAACACTATGCAACAACCATCAAATGCACACAGCACACACACCCACACGCACACACTCACTTTAAACAAACAACACACTGCAGCACCCACTCTCCACACTTTAGATCACCTAAACACACTTTATATTTATTGGTAAAGGATTTGCACTACAACTCGTACACCTTACTGTAAATTGTACCTAAATTGTACCTCATCCCATTTCTGCTTTGCACTATATAGTATTGTATATTAGTACATTGCATAGTATATTGTATGGTAACTCAGTTACTTCTATTCTGCATCGAACATTGTACATATGTCTATACTGAACACTGTGACCTCTATTTTTACTCCTATTTTACATGCTATACTATTTTATTTCATACTTATCTTGTCTAGCACAGTCTCTGGAGCGTAACAGTAAGAAGCATTTTGTATAAAAGTATTCTGTACTTCTGTATGACAACTATTAAAGAAACTTGAACTTGAACTCTGCTGCTAATGAAAGCGATTGAGGCTCAATAGAGCCTCTTCACAGCTGTGATATACTGAATGCACACACATACCCACACACACACACACACTAACACACACATGCACATGCACACATAGAGCCCAAGTGGTGCTCGAGCACCTGCCCTTTTGTCCCTCATAAAAAAGTGCCCTTTTTATGCCAATTATTATAATTATAATTATTATTTTTAAATATAATTATTTTGTATTAAGTTATACTTAGTTCCCACCTAGGCTTGCCGCGGTAGTCAGTCAGTGATAACGGTGTCATTCTGTGTTCAGGAATCCACTTGAGTAAATTAAGTGCCCCCAACGGTGTATAGTTTCACTTTCACTTCTGTATATTGTATGGTAACCAGTGGTGCAGTGCTGGGCAACCGCGGTCAAACGCTGTTTGGGCTTCGAAGTGCGCGCATCCTATTATTATGCAAAGTAGGTGATAAGTGCCTAGACTTTGCATAATAATAGGATACCGTTTGGCCTCCGCCCATATTACGACTGCACCCCTGATGGTAACTCAGTTACTTCTACTCTGCATTGTATATATGTATATACTGAACACTTTTGTCTACGTACTTGACTTCTATTTTATACTTGCTTTACTTATTTTATACTTATCTATTTTTGTCTAGCACAGTCTCTGGAGCGTAACAGAAAGAAGCATTTTGTATAAAAGTATTCTGTACTTCTGTATGACAACTAATAAAGAAACTTGAAACTTGAACTTGAACTTCTAGTTGTAGATTTAACTTCATGTGAGGCCATATTACGCAACAATGGCAGAGGATTTATCAATATTTTGGATTTAAACACCGCAGCTCGACTGGAGAGGAGCTTAGTCCAGATCAGCAAAAGTATGTTTGCATTGCAATTTTTTCTCTGTGAGGGGAAAGTTGCGCGGAAGAACATTGGTGTGTGTGTGG
>NC_140171.1:84680996-84695524 GCF_963971535.1 Notolepis coatsorum | reverse complement strand
CGCCGATAAATACCCATCAATTTGTGTAGCGTCAAAAGGCAAAAAAAAAAAGTTCACTCGCGACCTACCTGCAGTGCACAACGCCCGCCGTCCCCCACACACACACACAAGCTACTGCATCAAAGTAACTAGTACTTATGATTAACAAGGCATTCGTTTTGTGGCATTAGCGTTATATAGTTAGTGTTACACGGACAATAACATCAGCATATTATTATTACCCATAGCAGCAAGGCATTACTCCGAGTCCGTTCATTAGCTACCGGGAGATGCAAGACCAACGTTACTGGTGAAAATGTGATTTGCGTTGGAATACTCCTTTGTCAACTTGCTGTACTTTGCTTGCAGGTCTGCAGCCATTATTGCTGCATTATTAATAGCCCCAACTTTAGCCAAGGTAACGTTATGGCTAAACCTTTAACAATAGTTAACGCTAGCTTTCGGTTAGCTGTTCAATGCTATTAATAACACAACTCCCCGTCAACACCCTCTCTCGGGAAGATGGCATTTAAGAAAGTATCTGCTGTTAAAATGAAGTGTTACACGTTCAATAACAAGCATATTATTTACCCGAAGATAGCCGTAAACAAGGCATTACTCCGTTAGTCTGTTCATAGCTCGGTTCCATTCCGTTGCTCATTCCGTACCCAACTACACATTCTGCAATCTGTTAATAAAGTTTTCAACCAGACAAATGTATAGAAAGGCTTTGTTTTATTATAACATTTGTTGCAGTAAAATCATTATGTCTCATTTGGTCATGCGTGGAGCGCCGGTCGGCGGGCGCCGGGCCGGGCAGCTAACGTAGCTACGTTAAGTGTGTTCTTCTGCAGTGCTCTCGCAAACAGAACAATGGCGGCATGCCCGGAAGTAGAAAAATGTATAAACGCTTGCCGATTGGTGGTAAGGACAGCAGGAGGTGGGTGCTAGCGGTGTGGCGTAATTGGCCGAATCGACTGTCAATCAAAATGGTTCCATTGCATTGGTTGAAAGCTCTGGTTGAGAGAATAGTATCCCGCTGCAGGCCGCAAGAATGGTTCCATTGCATTGGTTGAAAGCTCTGGTTGAGAAAATAGTATCCCTCTGCAGGCCGCAAGACGATACTGGGAGAGAGATAGTGATACCATAAACATATTTCTTGATGTTTCCTTTTTTTAAGTAAGTAAAGAGGCCTACAAATACAAACATACACATACAAATATACAGTAGTTTCATTAAAAAAAAATATATTAATAAAAAAAAAAAAAAAAAAAAAATTACAAATACTTATATACAAATATACAAATATCGGTATCGGTATCGGTATCGGCCGATAGTGTTAGTTGAACAATCGGTATCGGTATCGGCGGCCAATTTTCATATCGGTGCATCCCTAGTACAGAGTCTATCGTCTTCCACTAGAAACACCTTCCAACATGACAGCGTGTTCCTGCATGGATCAGCGCACCGTCCTTGGGGATCAAGTAACCGTATAATGACAACATTAGACAATTAAATCTGGCGTGTGACCTTTTGTTACATACAGTCCTCTCCGTCTCTCCTGTACAGCCTGGAGGCAGTGGAAGCCTAAAGGATCATACCCGTCTTTTTGACAGGTGGGCCATGCTTGCCTTGCTCTCTTGTAACTGAAAAGTATTGTGATTCAAATACAGTATCTGAGGAATAATTATTCTAATTCATGTTTAGACACTGTATAAGGCACACTAGAGCAACTTTTCAGGGGGGAAATGTACCTCAGACGGTATCATGCTATGTTAGTCAGATGTGGTGACTTTTATGGGATTATGTGGTGTTTCAATTAAGACACATTCCCAGATACAATGGAAGTAGTAAGTGTGAGTGTACAGTAAGTGTAAATGTGTACATGACAGTGTGTAAGTGGTAAGTGTAAGTGTACAGTACGTGTAAATGTGTAAATGACAGTGTGTAAGTGGTAAGTGTAAGTGTACATTAAGTGTAAATGTGTAAATGACAGTTTACACTGGTCTTTCACTGGTGAATAAAATAATAAAATAAAAACAAAACAGCGGGTGACGACAAACACCTCTTGGCCACATCCTAACACGAGGGGGTTAGGTGCTACTCTCCCAGGGTATGTTCCTACATTTACTTTCTCCAGAGTGCTATTTATATCTGTGTATTTCTACTTTTACACAACCAAATCGTTGTTAAAGGTTCTATAGATAACATGTGTATGTAGAGTCATCTTTTTTTCTCACTTTTTTATTATACATCTAAAAAGCTTTTAGAAATTGTGGAATACAAGTATTGCTCCCCCCCCCCCCCCCCCCCAGAACATATTGATTAATGAATGTATCATTTAAAAATTGTTGGCAGGTCCAAAATTAATGTTACATGTTGCGTTATCTATAGCACTTTTAACTTTATCCACTGCTGTTTTTAGATCTATTGCCTCTATGACTGGCAATGTCACTAACTCGCTCACAGTTCACCACTATGCCCCCTAGTGGTGGCTCACAGACATTTCACTTTGTGTGAGATGAGGTTTGCTCTGCATCTACGCCCCTCAGCATCTCTGCGTCCCCTGTTGTCTTGTCTTTCCACTCCTTCCTGTCTGCTGTTGGATGGAATCAGTGTCAGACACTCAGAAACAGAGCTGATGTATGCAGTGACACGGGGCCTTGAGCCAGGGACCCCTCTCGCATTATATATTTTTAGATCCCCATAAATGTCAGCTCCTCGCTACAGTCTCAGCGACACTGTGATGTCACAAACGGAAAGCCCTGAAAACCACCCCAGTCACGGAGGAAGAAGCTGCTTCAGAACCCGGGGACCCTTTTTATCACGAGCAGGGAACATAGAACCCGGGGAACATAGGACCCGGGGAACATAGACATGCTCCCATACCTAGCATCATACAGTATGTAGCATCATACCTAGCATCATATGTAGCATCATACGTACAGTAGCTTCAGTCAGTCAGTATGCTGATTTACTTTGAGGTAGGCATCAGGTATGTGGCCAATTGGTATTGAAGGAATTGCTTGATACTATTTGCAAGTACTGTAGGGTACTAAGCTTTTGTCTTTAGCTTCTTTAGCATTGGCACCTTTCGCTAGTAATGTGAAAAATCTGTGGAATATGTTCGAGTGTCCCATTCACTGAACATGCGTGAGTGCATGCGTGCATAGATGTATGCATGTGGAAGGTTAAGATGTCATGTTGAGTCTCTCTCTCTCTCTCTCTCTCTCTCTCTCTCTCTCTCTCTCTCTCTCTCTCTCTCTCTCTCTCTCTCTCTCTCTCTCTCTCTCTCTCTCTCTCTCTCTCTCTATCTCTCTCTCTCGTAGGCATACAGACTAATTTACTTAAACAGTAACTGCATAATTTGAATTGTAGACTTTTCATCAATGCCTACAGATCTGTGACAGCTGACAAGAAGGCATAGCAGGTACATGAAAGATGAACAGTGTATCCACTAGCACATTTTCTATAGTTATTGTGCGAGTGCGTGTGTGTGTTTGTGTGTGTGTGTGTGTGTGTGCGTGCGTGTGTGCGTGCATGCGTGCGTGCGTGTGTGTGTGTGTGTGTGTGTGTGTGTGTGTGTATCTAAGTCCTTACATTTACATTTGTGACTTGCTCTATAATTTTCAGTCTAGGGATCAGTCTTGGTATCTAGGGACATCTATGGACCTCAGGGAATGTATTCCCAGTGTCCGAAATATTGTGAACGAAAGGAGGTTCATTACACCATGCTAACATTGACCAGACGTGAAAAATTGCCACTGAGCTCAAATTCAGCGCCTTCTTGAGATCTAGTGTACAAAGAATCTAAGCAAATTAATAAAGGGCAGATGATTTAAAGGGGGTTTTGTAGATACAGTACTGAATTTTGCCATCCGGACACATGCAATTTGAAATATGAATATAGAATATAGAATATCAGGCCTATAAATTAGCTTATTATGGCCAAGTCATACATGGATCTGGCCAAATCTCCTCTTTCCAATGGCAGAGTTCAATCTGGATTTAGAACCCACTAGGCGCCCGGTATAGGGCAGAAAATACCATGAATTAAATCGACTGTAAGTACAGTTACTTTTTTATAATGTAAACAGCTCTGCCATTTTTTATCAGATTGAGACAAGTTTTTTTCCTAGACGTTCTAGTGTTTGTGTCTGTTTCTCCTTTAATACAAACATGCACACAAAGACATTAAAACACATCCAACGACACACTTTCTCAGTTGTCACTCCTGCACACACGCACGTGCGCACACCCACACACACGCGCACACACACACACACACACACACACACACACACACACACACACACACACACACACACACACACACACACACACACACACACACACACACACACACACACACACACACACACACACACACACAACACACACACACACACACACACACACACACACACACACACCTGTTCCCCCTCCACACAGGCGTTAATGAGGCATCCTTAGGCGGGAAGATGTTAGCTTAGCACTGTTTACTAATTATGTGCCAGACTTCTACCATGAATGCTAATTCCCAGCCAATCAATAGACACTAAAAAAGGCCCTTTGAGGGAAAACTGTCACAGCAAGGCCAAGCACAGTGTCACTGTCCTGCCAAGACACCTTGATACTAACACTGCCAGGGTTAGAGGGTCCATTCCCTTGTAGTTCAATGGGTAGAGCAAGGCACTAACACTGCCAGGGTTAGAGGGTCCATTCCCTTGTAGTTCAATGGGTAGAGCAAGGCACTAACACTGCCAGGGTTATGGGTGCCAATCCCTGGGTAGCTCAATAGGTAGAGCAAGGCACTAATACTGCCAGGGTTATGGGTTCCATTCCCTGTGTGGCTCAGATGATAGAGCAAGGCACTAACACTGCCAGGGTTAGGCGTCACATTCTCTGTGTAGCTCAATAGGTAGAGCAAGGCATTAACACTGTCCGGGTTAGGGGTTCCATTCCCTGTGTAGCTCAATGGGTAGAGCATGGCACTAACACTGGCAGGGTTAGGGGTCCCATTCTCTGTGTAGCTCAATAGGTAGAGCAAGGCATTAACACTGTCCGGGTTAGGGGTCCCATTCTCTGTGTAGCTCAATGGGTAGAGCATGGCATTAACACTGTCCGGGTTAGGGGTTCCATTCCCTGTGTAGCTCAATGGGTAGAACATGGCATTAACACTGCCATGGTTAGGGGTTCCATTCCCTGTGTAACTCAATGGGTAAAGCAAAACACTAACACTGCCAGGGTTAGGGGTTCCACTCTCTAAGTAGCTCAATGGGTAGAGCATGGCATTAGTGGGGATAGGGTAGGGGTTAGAGTTTAGTGGGGATAGGGTAGGGGTTGGAGTTTAGTGGGGATAGGGTAGACGTTGGAGTTTAGTGGGGATAGGGTAGGGCTTGGAGGTTAGTGGGGATAGGGTGGGGTTGGAGTTTAGTGGGGATAGGGTAGGGCTTGGAGGTTAGTGGGGATAGGGTAGGGGTTGGAAGTTAGTGGGGATAGGGTATGGGGTTGGAGGTTAGTGGGGATAGGGTAGGGCTTGGAGGTTAGTGGGGATAGGGTAGGGATTGGAGGTTAGTGGGGATAGGGTATGGCGTTGGAGGTTAGTGGGGATAGAGTATGGGGTTGGAGGTTAGTGGGGATAGGGTATGGGGTTGGAGGTTAGTGGGGATAGGGTATGGGGTTGGAGGTTAGTGGGGATATGGTATGGGGTTGGAGGTTAGTGGGGATAGGGTATGGGGTTGGAAGTTAGTGGGGATAGGGTATGGGGTTGGAGGTTAGTGGGGATAGGGTAGGGGTTGGAGTTTAGTGGGGATAGGGTAGGGATTGTTTCTGTTGGCCACACCTCATGTTCTGCCAAGAGAGGTCTGGAAAAATGCAAATCATAATAAGTTACTAAACTTCAACCAACAGATCAGACCAAAAATAATTCATACATGTTATTCCTTATGGTCTAAGACAGTCCAAACATATTAGTGAACGTGAACCACGTTCTTCCCCAAATCCAAAAACTAAAACTCAAACCTGCGATGTCATCAAGCTGCTCCATGGACAATGAATTGTGAGAGATGTTATAGATGACACTGAGGGAACCGAGGGGAATGGTTTTAGCTGCGACCAGCTGCTCTATAAATCACTGTCGGTGTCGGTCCATTTGTTGGTCAGTCGGTTGGCCCACAAAAAACTCTCCACCCTCTAGTGGCCACCGTTTTCACCCTAGGCAGCCTGAAATTTGGCATGGAGGTCAACTTTGTGCGTGTGTGTGTGTGTGTGTGTGTGTGTGTGTGTGTGTGTGTGTGTGTGTGTGTGTGTGTGTGTGTGTGTGTGTGTGTGTGTGTGTGTGTGTGTGTGTGTGTGTGTGTGTGTGTGTGTGTGTGTGTGTGTGTGTGTGTGTGTGCGTGCGTGCGTGCGTGCGTGCATGGGTGCGTGCGTGCGTGCGTGCGTGCGTGCGTGCCAATTGTCTAAAAGGGGACTTGGCAATGGGAGTAGCCTATCATAAAAGATGGTAAATGGACTGCATTTATATAGAGCTTTTATCCAAATCGCTTTACAACGTATGCCTCACATTCATCCATTCATTCACACGCGGCGACCATGCAAGGTGCCGACCTGCTCATTGGGTGCAGTTAGGGGTTAAGTGTCTTGCTCAAGGACACTTCAACACACTGCCAGGAGGAGCTGGAATCGAACCGAATGTGCTCGGAGCATCCACGCCCGGAACAGGCACTGCACTGCTCAGGGATAAAGTCTGGAGCTGTTCCATTGACAATGGTTGGACCCTATGGTGGAAAATAGCCGAAGCTGAATAACTTACTCAGTCAAAAGAGACCTGGTTAATACGATTTATTAACTCAGTCAATGTATCAATGTAGAATAGTCAAAGTTAGGCTGGCTGTCTCTCAACGTAGTGTTTACCTAGGACACCTGGGAAGAGAGACCCCCCACCGGATCTTGGAACATCTTTATACAAAACTGGAAGGGTTGGGGGTTAAAGGAATGTGACATCTTTGGGGACATATGGAAAGGTGGGGAAGGGGGTAGGAAGGAACGGGGGGAGGGATGGGGTAGGAAGGAAAGATGGGTGAGAGAGATCAAAGAGAGAGGGGGGAAGGGAGTATTATCTCCCACAGAAGAGTTTTTACACCCAAATGATCTTCATTCTGAAACAGAAAATGATCACCAGTATAATAACACGTTTGAATCTGCAATAGATGCAACCTTTTGGGGACGACAGTGGCTCAGGAGCTAGAGCGGTCGTCTGGTAATCTGAAGGTTCCTGGTTCCATTCCGCCTCCTCCCGGCATCAATACGCTTTCTGGCACCTTGCAAGGTTGCCTTTCTGTGTGAATGTGAGTGAGTGTGTGAATGTGAGGCATAAGTTGTAATACGTCGCGGCACTTTGCCCTCGTCTGTAGGCTCCGGGCTGCGTTTTCCCGATCAACCAATGCATTGTTGGAAAGCAGAATTTTCTGCTTTTCGATCGTCTCCACACTCAACCTATTGCGTGATTCCATTCTCGAGTTACAAGATGAAACATCTGGCGTGCGTCATTTGACAAGCCGTTCGGACGAGTGGCCAGTCACCGCTGATGGCGAAAATAATTGACCACCATTGTAGCCAAGGAGTGTCTGCTCTGAAAGCGATCCCAGATGGGCGCTGAGAAGTCCATTGTTTTGACGAGAGCCTCTGAATGAATGGGAGCGGACGGCCATTTTGGATAATCATGCCGAATTTTTACTGGTGCATACAAACATGTATGTTTTACAAAAACCTTTGTAAAACATACATTTGCCGTGGGATTTTTATAAACTTTGGACCTGTACTACATAAGACTTCAGGCTATGGAAAGGTTATGTTTTCCAGCTCCTACCTCTCAGCTGGAACTTAAAAACTGGCATCTGGCAACCAGTAAAAATAAATGTGAGTACACAAAACTTTTACTTCAGTGTGTTACTCTATTTCAATAGCACTCAAAGTGATTTGTCTTATTGTGTAAGAAACTTCAGAATGTTACCTTTCAAAAGAGACCAGACTCATGCATGTGCTATAAGTATAAAGTATAATAAATCGCCAATTACTTTGGGTATGCAATCGTCAAAAAATAAATAAAAAATAGCCACATCTTTGCCCTATCATTAAGAGGTTAAATTACTGGTGCAAATCAAGTGCAACAAGTTTGTTAAACGTCTCCAAATCACTTTGCAATTGTGGTGACATCCATCTGCAGTGTTGGGAAAGTTGACTTTCTACATGAACTAGTGCAGTTCACAGTTCACAATTTTTTTTATTAACTAGTTCAGTTCATAGTTGATCATTACAAATGTTTAAAGTTCATGGTTTCAAAAATGAACTAGTTTATAGTTATTTTTTCAATATGTTTCTGCAGGCTATTATTAGTCAAAATTCACAGAAACACTCAATATCTGCATTATTACCACACATATAGATGTTGTTCAACCAGCTAATCAATGTCAACTATTGTTATGAATAATTTCAATTGATATTATATGTGAATATGACCCTTTATGTAAAAAGTGAGGCAATCAACATTGTGTAGGCTATTGAATGAAGTTAAATCAATTCCTATAATATTTTCCCCCATTTGTCATGTCTTATAAACGTAATGCTTTATTTTATAATATTAACTTTTCCTTATTCAATTGATTGTATTGATTTATTTAACCCCAAAAGAAATAGGAGCACCAACAGTGGAAACTGTATCATCCCAATGTGCAGAACATTCCTTGGCCAATCCAGCTTCTCATTAAAGGTGCACATTTCTGGAATGCATTACCAGATGGACTGAAACTATCTGACCATTTAACACCTTCAAATAGGACAAAGGTGTGGCTACAGCAAAGTCTGCACTGTAATCACATCTAAAGTGTTTGTTTTTGTAATACTGCTGTAATCCCATCATGTCATTATTTATACGGTTACAGTAGACCCACCCTGTATTCTGCCTTCCTCCGTGCGCTTCCACCTGAAGTCGGACTCTGTGTGGACGGCCACGCGAGCTGTTCTCACATGAAACCCGCGCGTACCTGCATGTGCCTGTGGTCTGTCCCCGGCATAACGAGTCTCTCTCCGCGTGCAACACGCACACACCGAAACCTTGTGTGTGTGTGTGTGCACCCATGCACCCATCCCAAATCGGGCACACTTTTGAACGAAGTTATACTGTGATAGAGTGCCGGCCCGAGAATGAACGCGTTCACAATTACGTTCATCTAGCGGAAATACAGTATGTTCAGTTAACATTCGCCCAAAATATGAACGCAGTGTTTCCCCTACCATTGCCTTGGCCCCGCACTGCTAACGGGACACCCCCGCCCCCCCCCCCCCCCCCCCCTGAAAAAATTACAATAAAAACTATTTTTTATAGTTTGCTTTAATCACAGTAACGTTGGAGTGCTAGCTAAATTATATAAAAACGAACTAGATAGTTGATATAAGTTGATATATGAACTGGATAGTTCATATAAGCCATTCTCCCTTTCTGTGTGTGTGTGTGCACGCGTGCCCGTCCCAACTCTGGTCTTTGGAATGTTTGATATTTACTGAGGATGGCCAGATAATGTTGATATTTAAACTTTTAAAATTATTATACAGTGAGAGAGAAGCTTCAGCAAGTACAAAACGCTGCTGACCAACAAAAGAGAATCCCTCACTGAGGGAAAACACAAAGGCCTAACCATCATGTATCACAATGGTGATGTCAGCCAGAGATGGGGAGAATCATGAACCTTTAAAGGACATCTCTTTGAAATAAATGACATTTTACAATAATTCTTTTAAATTTCTTTTAAACAAATTATTTAAAGCCCAACCTCCAGGTTAAACCCTACTGATCAATTATGGGTAGTTTACATCATTGGTATATAATTTCATTATTTATTTTTTTCCATTTGACACCGGAAATGCCACTCTGAAAGAGTTAAAAAGGTCCACGCACGAATAACATGCATGCGCGAATCAAAAAAGCTTATCAAACGCCGACATCACTACAGGTGCATATTAATGAGCCGAATCTAAAAGCTAGCACGGCCGTGACGTCACTTCAGGAAATGCCTTGCCCCTCCGGGTCATAGTACTAGTTCAATGGTGGCCCACTCGGTGCATCACAGTTAGCCTATATAGCTCCGCCGTCCCTGCTGCCTACAGTTGGGACCACTACACTGACGTTAGCCTATGGTTCTCTCCTCTTTGTGTGCCCCCGTCCTCGCGGGTGTCCTGCGGAGGAGCTTGTGGACGCGACAACAGCGGCGGCCGTTGTTAGCTCATAGCTATCGTGTTTTTACCACTAGCCTTTACGGGCTCGAGCACCCTACAGGCTGCCACCATTGTCGCCGTTGTCGCGTCCATGGCCCCCCGGCAGGGTACCCGTGGGGACGGGGTGTACAGAGAGGAGAGAACCATTTTGGGTCGGCCGTTCATGCCGGCCAGCGAGCCGGATGTCGGGATATTTTGTTAGCACAATAGCTACCAAGCTAAGCTATGTTAGCTACTAACGTTATAAACACAATATGTGTACAACGACACAATGATTTACATTATTACAAATATGGTAACGTGGTTGTGGCTTTAGAGATGGGTGGCTATAATCACGGAGCAATAGTGTTAGGTGAAACAGATACATTTTCATTCGGCTAGTAGTAGCAAGCATATCAGTGCCTGCCACTAGCTGTGTGTGACTCTCAGCGCCCCCTGGTGAGCCCCCTGGTGCCCTGCACCTGTTGTGATGATCATTTCGATTACACACGCACGTTATGAACCATTGATTAAAATATGCACGTGCGTGGTGATTGTGTTGGGCAGACAAAATGTTTGATATAAACATTAAAACTGGGTCAATTTCAATACTTTTTTTTCCATTCTTCATGAAAGTCACTGTTGGCCTAGTCCACATTGTTTATTGAACAAAAATACAAAGTGAAGGTTGACCTTTAACTATTTAATTATTATTTAGTTATTTCACTGCACTGGCAGTTGAACTGAATTGAAAAAAAAGAAACCTCATAACTGAACTGGCACTGAACATTGAACTACACTGGCACTGTTTGCAGATGTACTGTTATTAAATAGTTATGAGTGTTGTATGTGCCTCCCTGTATTGTAAATAGTTCATATGTGTGTTGTCACTACTGTATGTATAATTGTAAATAAGTAAATGTATGTGTTGTAATAAACCTAATTTATGTGCAATCGTTTCATTTCAGCTCAGTGTAGAGAAATGCACCGATACTAACAACCGCCTTACTGCGCGCGTCTATGACGACACTGTTGACACCATGTATCAGTGACACGTGCGCCCCGTGACAACACTAGTAGTTTTGGGGGGCCTTACCAGCCCCCCTGAAAAAAATCCTAGGGGAAACACTGGAACGCATTCAGGTACATCACTGTCCGTCTGTCCTTTCCCTCCAATACACTGTCCCCTTTGTCTCCACCTAACACCTAACATGTCCTCACCTTCTAGCCCTTCCTCTATGTCTCACCCCTCCTCCCTCCATCCCACCCCCATTCCACAGTACACCCTCCAATACAACATCCTGTCTACCTTTCACCCTCCTTCACCCTTCTCCAGCCCCTCCCTTTGACCACAGCTCCCATGTCTCATCCTCCTATCTCCTTCCTACCTGGTCACCCGAAAATTTGTAACTAACAACTATCGACCATCAAATGATTCCTCCGGTACATCCATGACACCATCCTCTCTCTCTCCTCTCTCTCTCTCTCTCTCTCTCTCTCTCTCTCTCTCTCTCTCTCTCTCTCTCTCTCTCTCTCTCTCTCTCTCTCTCTCTCTCTCTCTCTCTCTCTCTCTCTCTCTCTCTCTCTCTCTCTCTCTCTCTCTCTCTCTCAAGAAACCACACAGTTACCATAATCTTACTTGAGCTTCCGCTCAATAGCCCAGGAAATACACATGGTATCACAACAAATATTATCTGGAAGACAGACACAAGCTGTTTGAAAATACTCCTACGGTACGTCCTGCATACAAAATATAAATGAAAAAACTGAAGAAAGTAAAATAAGTAAAAGATTATTGTATCTAAAATTATTTTACTCCCTCTCTCTCTCTCTCTCTCTCTCTCTCTCTCTCTCTCTCTCTCTCTCTCTCTCTCTCTCTCTCTCTCTCTGGCTTCCACTCAACCCACCCTCCTACGCCTTTCTCCTTCCCTCCATCCCTGCTCTTTCTCCCACCGACGTCATTCCTGTGCCAGCCCCGACCAATCAATAGCAGAGTTCTTACTGGAGATCGTATTGACGTAGGGAGACTCACTCTACACATCGATAGAGGCAATGATCACTGAGGGGGAGAGTACAAGGCAAGGGAGTGGGGAGAGAGAGAGAGAGAGAGAGAGAGAGAGAGAGAGAGAGAGAGAGAGAGAGAGAGAGAGAGAGAGAGAGAGAGAAAGCGAGAGGGAGTAAAATAATTTTAGATACAATAATCTTTTACTTATTTTACTTATTTTTCTTTCATTTATATGTTGTATGCAGGACATACCGTAGGTGTATTTTCAAACAGCTTGTGTCTGTTGATCCACATCTTCCAGATAATATTGGTTGTGATACCATGTGTATTTCCTGGGCTATTGAGAGGAGGCTCAAGTAAGATTATGGTAACTGTGTGGTTTCTTTTCAGGAGATAAGCCGGCTAGTGGACAGTGTTTAACGACCCCACGTCTCAGAGGCTCGGCAGGACAACGGCAGGATGAAAGACAATCACACAGTCTAGGAGTACATGGTCAAGGGTCAGGGTCAGGACACTGATACTGGACGGTGAGGACACGTCCCTACCAATCCAATCCAATCCAATCCATCCACTTTATTTATAAAGCACATTTAAAAACAACAAAGTTGACCAAAGTGCTGTACAAGTCCCACAACAAATATTTACATCAAATAAAAGGTTGAAAAAGAGAAAAGCACACAATAAAACATATACAATATGTCACATACAAAAGGCAGGCCTCTCAAACTGTTTAAAAAGCCAAAAGCCAAAGCAAATAAATGTGTTTTGAGGTGTGATTTAAACACCTGCAGAGTGGGGGCCGCGTGTAGCTTTATGCCAAGCAAGCAGTGCAAAAACTTACCGTAGTGGCATGCAGTAATGCGCCTTTCATTTTCCGCCGCCCAGCGCCCAGGTCGCGCGGAAATAGGCTGTCTATTGCCATTCTCTTTGACAAACTCTAACCTTAACCAGCTCCTTAACAACGCCTAAACTTAACCGTTCTAACCTTAACCAACTCCGAAACCATGCCTAACCTTAACCATAGAAATTATATTGCCATTCTCTTTGACAAACTCTAACCTTAACCAGCTCCTTAACAGCGCCTAAACTTAACCGTTCTAACCTTAACCAACTCCGAAACAATGCCTAACCTTAATCGGCGAAAGAATACACGTTAAAAAAAAATCACGTTAAAAAATATTTTTGATGGGATTCGAACTCGCCAGCAAACAAGCCATAGGATCCACAGCCATGTGTCCTTGCCAATTGAGCTATTGCTAGATACTGAATTTAGGGGCGGTGACTTATATATATTGAGCTCCGCTCGTGTCGCATGCGCGGGCACCTCGCGCGAGCACGCCGGCGCACGCACGCACCTGAGCGAGCACGCCGCCGCCGGTGCACGCACGGTAGCATTTGTCTGAAAAGAAGGGCGCTTTACCGCACTAGCGTGCGGTGACGAATGCGGAAGCATTTTTGCACTGCTTGCTTGGCATTAACGTACAGGCGTGGGGGCCTGCCTAACATGCAGAGTGGGGACCTTCCTAACATGCAGAGTGGGGGCCTGCCTAACATGCAGAGTGGGGGCCTGCCTAACATGCAGAGTGGGGACCTGTCTAACATGCAGAGTGGGGGCCTGCCTAACATGCAGAGTGGGGGGACGTTAACATAGCACTGATTTGCATAACTAACGGCCCCACTATGGTTGACAGCGACAGCAGAGCGAGTGGAATTATCTTCACTTCCTCAAACAGAGTGAGGCAGACAACAAGTGAGTGAGAGAGAGAGGGAGAGAGAGTTAGAGAGGGAGAGAGAGAGAGAGAGAGGGAGAGAGAGAGAGGAGCTTCTGTCGGGGAAACAAACCGCGCGTGAGGAAGCAGCAGTAGCAGCACATACTCATTTACATACAACCTGGGCTGGACCTCGCACGGGGAAGCAGCAGTAGCACATACTCATTTACACACAACCTGGACCTTGCGGGGAAGCAGCAGTAGCACATACTCATGAGCCATGTCACTTCAATGAGGTGGGATGGCTCCCTGTGGAGCAGAGGGTCTCCTTTCTGAAACTGGGACATATGTATAAAATGTTAAATGGATCTGCCCCCAGATATTTATGCTCTCGTATTGTCCTGCGTGGCCAGGTCCACGGACGACAGTTACGGTCTGGACAGCTCTCAGTTTATGAGCCTAGAAAGGGTTCCTATTCACAGAATGGCTTTCTGTCTACAGCCTGCCGGCTGTGGAACTCTCTGCCCAGGGCCATCCAAAACTCCCCCACTATTGCTGTCTTCAAGAGGGGTGTGAAGCGACAT
>NC_140171.1:84653496-84675996 GCF_963971535.1 Notolepis coatsorum | reverse complement strand
TAGTTTGTTATCAGCGAGCCATATGCAGATTCTGCCTAGTTCCGAGCTGAGGGTTTTTTCAACCTGTAACTTGTTCTTGTCAGAGACCAGCAGGGCTGAGTCGTCCGCAAACAGGAACAAGTGCAGTCACAAGCTGACGACATGTCATTTGCATAAATTAGGAACAGTAGCGGTCCTAGTATGCTTCCTTGTGGAACACCACAGCTCACTGTGAGGGGGGGGGGTAGGGTACCGTTTACCTCGACCATCTGTTCCCTCCCCTCAAGGTAGGATTGCATCCAGCTCACTGATAGACTATCAAAACCAATTGAGAGAGAGAGAGAGAGAGAGAGAGAGAGAGAGAGAGAGAGAGAGAGAGAGAGAGAGAGAGAGAGAGAGAGGAGAGAGAGAGAGAGGGAGAGAGAGAGAGGACAGAGTGGGTGGCAGACTGAGGTGAGCCAGTGAGTCAGAATGCCTATTAGCTGGTGATGCAGCTATGGTGGTTATCTTGGAGGTAGGGCTGATCTCGCCTAGTCGAATAGTCGACTAATCAATCGAAAGGAGCCGTAGTCGACTGCCAACCAAATTAAAAAAATTATTATAATATTATATATATATTTTTTTATCATTCTTTCCAAAAGCAAAGAGGCCTAGAAGCGTGGCTAACGTTAATGGCGCACATACCAGCAAGGCTAACTGTCTAAGAAAACGGGTAAAGAGGCACTGAAAGAGGATTTCACACACTAGACATATCAAGATGTATCCATCAGTGAACCAATTGCATGCTTTCGCAGAGGAAAGCCTTCAGTCGATTTTAGGGATGCACCGATATGAAAATTTGCCACCGATACCGATACCGATTGTTCAACTAACACAATCGGCCGATACCGATACCGATATTTGTGGCAAAAAATATATATTGTAATATATATATTTTTTTGTAATATATATATTTTTGTAATATTATTATTTTTTTATGAAACTACTGTATATTTGTATGTCTCTAAATGTTTGATGAATTGAAAATGGAGGACCCTTATGTAAAAAGCCGAAAGTCTTTTTCTGGTCCACTGAGCTGTACTGTACTGTATTGTAATTGTACCCACTCTGCAATCTGTCAATAAAGCTTTCAATCAATCAATCAGACAAATGCATAGAAAAGCCCTTATTATAACCAAATAACAAAAATATATTATGTTTATGAAATGTTTTAGCCCTATGCTTGACTTATTTTAGCCATGGCAACAATAAAATAATAATAATAAAATGAATAAATAAAATATTAAATAAATAGGCTACACGTCTCTCTTTTTGTGTTACAAATTGTGCTCACCGATATGAACATAGGCCTCTTTACTTACTTAAAAAAAGGAAACATCAAGAAATAGCACTATCTCTCTCCCAGTATGGTCTGCCGGGCTGCAGCTGGATACTATTGTCTCAACCAGAGCTCTCAACAATGCAATGCAACAGAACAATTTTGATTGACAGTCGATTCTGCCAATTACGTCACACTGCTTGCACCCGCCTCTGCTGTTACCACCAATCGGCAAGCGCGTATTCGTTTTTACTTCCTGGATTGCCGCCATTGATCTGCAGCGAGAGAACCACAACAACCAACGCGCTAATAACGTTAGCTCCCCGCTGGCCACGAGTAGATTACCACTCCGCAGGATGACCAAACGAGGCATAATGATTTTACTGCAACGCATGTTATAATAAAACAAAGCTTTTCTATACTTTGTCTGATTGAAAACTTTATTAACAGATTGCAGAATGGGTACAACTCATAGGGCTCTGAGCAACGGAAGGAACTGAGCTATGAATTGAGTAATGCTTGCTACTTGCTATGTTCGGGTAAATAATATGCTGATGTTATTGAACGTGTACACTAACTATATAACGTTAATGCCACAAAACGAATGCCTTTGTTAATCATAAGTAGTAACTTTTATTTTTTTTTATTTTTTTATCCTTTATTTATCCAGGAATGTCCCATTGAGATACAAGATCTCTTCTTCAGGGAGTAGCAGTAGCTTGTGTGTGTGTGGGGGGGGCGTTGTCAGCAGGTCGCTTGACTGAACCTTTTTTGCCTTTTGACACAACACAAATTTATGGATATTTATCGGCTAGTGCCATCGGCACATTTGAGGCCGATTGCAGTCAACAAGGCACTTATCGGCCGATACCGATACCCGACCGATACATCGGTGCACCCCTAGTCGATTTCTTCAGACATTAAGCACCCCCCACAGCCCAAATGGAATGATACCCCCCCCCAAAAATGAAATTATTCAAACAAATTTGCATCGACCACCAGTTGACTATCGGCAAATTTCAGCCAATCAAAGTCGACTTTACAAATCCTTAGTCGGGGACAGGCCTACTTAGAGGTAAGGTTGGATTTAGAACTAGCCAGCTGGTAGCTACTAGTGCTATTTGGACTGCACTGCACTATAAAGCCTCTCCCTTAGTGCACTGATCTAGAGTCGGCTTCAGTCTGGTAGTTTGAACAAGGTCATGAAGACAAGTGTTCCTGTTCACTGATCTAGAGTCAGCTTCAGCCTGTTCGTTGAATAACATCATGAATAAAGGTGTTTCCTGGTCATTCATCTAGAGTCAGATCCAGTCCGTTAGTTTGAATAAGGTCATGAAGAGAAGGTGTTTCCTCTTGGTCACGATAGTACTGCTGGCGGCTGGCCCGACATCACTGTCTTAGTACTAAAGTGTTTCAGCACCACAGATGATGATGAGTAACACTGTAGAGGCAGCTGATGATGAGTAACACTGTAGAGGCAGCTGATGATGAGTAACACTGTGTAGAGGCAGCTGATGATGAGTAACTGTGTAGAGCAGCTGATGATGAGTAACACTGTAGAGGCAGCTGATGATGAGTAACTGTGTAGAGGCAGCTGATGATGAGTAACACTGTAGAGGCAGCTGATGATGAGTAACTGTGTAGAGGCAGCTGATGATGAGTAACACTGTGTAGAGGCAGCTGATGATGAGTAACACTGTAGAGGCAGCTGATGATGAGTAACGCTGTGTAGAGGCAGCTGATGATGAGTAACACTGTGTAGAGGCAGCTGATGATAGTAACACTGTAGAGGCAGCTGATGATGAGTAACTGTGTAGAGGCAGCTGATGATGAGTAACACTGTAGAGTCAGCTGATGATGAGTAACACTGTAGAGGCAGCTGATGATGAGTAACACTGTGTAGAGGCAGCTGATGATGAGTAACACTGTAGAGGCAGCTGATGATGAGTAACACTGTAGAGGCAGCTGATGATGAGTAACACTGTGTAGAGGCAGCTGATGATGAGTAACACTGTAGAGTCAGCTGATGATGAGTAACACTGTAGAGGCAACTGATGATGAGTAACACTGTGTAGAGGCAGCTGATGATAAGTAACACTGTAGAGGCAGCTGATGATGAGTAACACTGTAGATGCAGCTGATGATGAGTAACACTGTAGAGGCAGCTGATGATGTGTAACACTGTGTAGAGGCAGCTGATGATGAGTAACACTGTGTAGAGGCAGCTGATGATGAGTAACACTGTAGAGGCAGCTGATGATGTGTAACACTGTAGAGGCAGCTGATGATGAGTAACACTGTAGAGGCAGCTGATGATGTGTAACACTGTAGAGGCAGATGATGATGAGTAACACTGTAGAGGCAGCTGATGATGTGTAACACTGTGTAGAGGCAGCTGATGATGAGTAACACTGTAGAGGCAGCTGATGATGTGTAACACTGTAGAGGCAGCTGATGATGAGTAACACTGTAGATGCAGCTGATGATGAGTAACACTGTAGAGGCAGCTGATGATGAGTAACACTGTAGAGGCAGCTGATGATGTGTAACACTGTGTAGAGGCAGCTGATGGTGAGTAACACTGTAGAGGCAGCTGATGATGTGTAACACTGTAGAGGCAGATGATGATGAGTAACACTGTAGAGGCAGCTGATGATGAGTAACACTGTAGAGGCAGCTGATGATGAGTAACACTGTGTAGAGGCAGCTGATGATGAGTAACACTGGCCAGGGGTGTTGTGAGCTCAGTGACATGTGAAAGAGTGCAATCACACTCACACTCACACACACACACACACTAGGGATGGGTACCATTCACATTTTAACCGATACGGTACCGGTAGCTGTGAATCGATACCGGTACCCAACGGTACCTTTTTTCGGTACTTTAGTCTCTAAAGAATTCGGTACCCATCCCTAACACACACACACACACACACACAGACACACACACAGACACACACACACACACACACACACACACACACACACACACACACACACACACACACACACACACACACACACACACACACACACACACACACACACACACACACACACACACACACACACACACACACACACACACACACACACACACACACACACACACACACACACACACACAGGGAAAAACACTAGATCTGAGATAAAAATAGATCTGATTTGGGCCACTTTCTCCTGCAGTTCTCTAGTTCCTGCCGTCGAAGGGGAGCTATTTTCTCCATTTCCAGCTCCATTCATCCCCTCTGTCTGCACGCATCTATCTTCTCCCTTATCCCTCTCCATTGCTCTCCTTTTCACACACACATCTCTCCTCCACCCTTCCTCACACCTTCACAGGGTGCATATGTGTAGCTCCTATTTTCAGAGAGAGAGAGAGAGAGAGAGAGAGAGAGAGAGAGAGAGAGAGAGAGAGAGAGAGAGAGAGAGAGAGAGAGAGAGAGAGAGAGAGAGAGAGAGAGAGAGAGAGAGAGAGAGAGAGATAGAGAGAGGATAGAGTGGGTGGCAGCCGTGCTGATGCAGCTCTGGTGGCAATCTTGAGGTGATTGAGATCTAGCTGGTGCCCACTGGTGCTGTATGGACCAAACTAGAGTACATACCTCCATCCTACTACAGTAGCAACCACGGTAGAAGTAATCCATTCTGCATCTATACCATGTTAGTACTACAGTAGTAGCCATGGTAGAAGTCATCCATCCTGCATCTATTCCATGTTAGTACTACAGTAGCAGCCATGTCGTATAATAGCAACTATATAAGGCAACGCTGATACCGCCTGGAGACAATGGGTTCCCTCCGGGGGTGTAAGGCCTGGAGGGTAGAGGAATGCTCGGATACTCAGTCTGATTGAATGAAGAATAAAGAGACTCCAGGTACAGGAGTCGGTCCTTGTAAATCCCTTGATCAGCAGCAAAGCAATAATTGTAATCCAAATGCTCGATAGCACTGATGACAGCTAGCCAGCCTCCGTCCACGAGGCCAGCCCGAGTTGTAATCCCCACGAGGTTGAATCCCAAACGATAGTGGAAATCAACAATGCTCTTCTCCGGGTAACACGTTCCAAATCAATACAATCCAACCAGTAATGGTTCTGCAATCGCCGACGCCGGTTCTCCTGTGCACATGTCCAACGGTTCTCCGACTAGGACTCCTCGGGTGTGGGCGACGTATTTAGGCCACACACCCTGGCTAAGTACACTAGCTAAAACACGACGGACCGCTGGGTAATGCTACACACGAACAAACTGTGGCCGCACGATATACTTGACGTTACTACATTAAACTCTGACACTTTACTATTCTATTCGCACATGTTCTCAACGCACGAGTTGCTCACTTCACCACGATGAACTACGTTGGCTTGTTTAGATGGACAAGCAGGTGCTCGGGGTAAGGTGGGGTAAGGTACTGAACTACTGCTGTGCGCACCTTGCGCTGTATATATACTTAAGTGACGATCTAGTCCCAAACCGCAGTCTTTGTCTGGTATCAATACTAGAGTTGTTCCGATACGATACTGGTATCGGAAATGCCGCCGATACTGCCTAAAATGCTGGTATCGGTATCGGCGAGTACACGTAAATTCTAGCCTCCGATCCCATGATGTAATTTATCTCCTGCCGAGTCCTGCGGAGAGTGAGGATTATAAAATGAACATGTTTTAAAGTGTGATGCTGTGTCATTTTAACAGCAGATACACTTTCTTAATTCCATTGTCCCCGACAGTGCGGTGTGACGGGGAGCTCGGACGGGAATCGGGATGTGTTTGGCTGGTGTTATGATAGCATTAGCTGGAAAGATAGCTAGTTGGAACAACATCCGCTTTTAACGTTACATCAAATCAGATGATCGCCTGTCCTTTCTCCAGGACCTAACACTGTCCGTGACCGTCTATCAACAATAATGCACCCACGGTGAATTGTATTTAAGTTAAGTAGCTACGGACTAGCGTTAGCTGACTATTACTAACGTTATCTTAATGGCAAAGCGGGAAGACGAGCTAGGTCAGTTAGCTTAGCTTGATAACGTTACCGTGTCTAAAGTTGGTGCTATTCACATAATCCAGCAATAATGGCTGCAGACCTGCAAGCAAAGTACAGCAAGTGCCAAAGGATAAGAGTCTGAGGCGGAGTTTCAAAAGAGAATGTTGAATATTTATTTTGCATCAAAAATCACAACATGAACGTTCTATCTGCCACTAGCTTACAGACTGAATAGGGTATATCTGCAGAGCCACTGAGTAGCGAGTGCAACACCGTTTAATGTCCGTGTGGATCATTGGAGTAGGGTATATCTGCAGTGCTGCAGCCCATACTCATTGATTAATGATACTAATACAAATCTATTACAATCACCTGTTGTTGAATAAATACTAAACGTTCTAGTTATTACTAAAAACAGTATAACAGTATCTGAAAAAAAAAAAAAGTATATTTATATAATTTTTTTTTTAATTTTTTTTTATGCACTGTATCGGAAAATATCGGTATCGGCCGATACCCAAAGCTTAGGTATCGGAATCGGATCGGAAAGGGAAAAATGGTATCGGAACATCTCTAATCAATACGCTGTCTCCGGGCATGTTCTGACATGCCTGGACTTGTCTTTGAACCTGGCATTGGGGACCTGCGAGCTGGCGCCTAGGGGCGCTGTCCAATAAGGAGAGCGAATATTACTCATGGTTTGAACGCAGGTAAAGGGATATTCCGTGTATATATAAAATAATATACAAAGTATATCAAACAATAAAGGTAGATTCTCAGTTTAATCTGCCCTTCACAACAATTATAATAATAATAATAATAATAATAAATAATATTATTATTATTATTATTATTATTATTATTATTATTATTAGTATTATTATTATTATTATATTATTATTATTATATTATTATTATTATTATTATTATTATTATTTAATAATAATAATAATAATAATAATAATAATAATAATAATAATAATAATAATAATAATAATAATAATAATAATAATAATATAATAATAATAATATAATAATAATATTATTAATAATAATAATAATAATAATAATAATAATAATAATAATAATAATAATAATAATAATAATAATAATAATAGGACGCTTGCTACTGCTGAAGGGGGAGCAGACATGGATTTACTGGCAAAGCTTTTCAGGCAAACGGCCTTGTTGTGTTTCTCACTAAATGCAGCTGATAATAATAAATAAAACTTTTCGACCACTATTTATGATAGAATTGGGTTTTTTGTTTATTTTCTATGTGAAGATAATTAGAGAAATATTTGAAGCATTGAGTTCTGTATATAAATGTTTTGATTTTTTCAAGTGGCATGAGAAGTTTTCCTCTTTGAGAAGTAAACATGTTTTGTACAGTAAACTAATGATAATGATATTCCAACTGTCCAATTAAATCACATCTGTTATTTGGCAATAAATAATAGGCTACATGTCTTATGTCTAATTAAAATAATCATCTAAAAATGTTGGGACATGGAAATGTAGGGTTTGTGAAATAATATTTAACGATGATCGTCCTTTTTTTTGGAAATATATTGTAAATAGTAAGACTTTTTTTGAAAGTTGTGCTTTGACTAGCAATTCATCTCGGCTGCTCCGTTACCAGCAAGCTCCCACCTACATTTTAAAAAGAGAAAGCCTAGAGAAAGCTGGTCTTGACTTCATCATCATGAGTTATGCATGTCAAATTGATACAAATAGTTTTCATTGTGTGCTACTGTCGAGCCCCATCATATGACGATGACTGGATTAGTTTTACCTTTCTTCTCGACCAAAGGCTGCCTTTCTGTCATATTCTACAAGTTACCAAAGATGTTTCCTTCTCAGCAGGAGCCGAATCTACTGCTGGGGCTTGAGAGGAGGAACGGAGCACACCGCTGTGAAGGAAGGGTGCGTGTCACGGCATGCGGCGCAATAATCTAGATGTACCGTTTCTCTAAAGCCCCTTTCACACAGGAGAGCAAAGCTGGCTTACTGCTGGCTTCATGTTCTGTGTGAAAGGGTCAGACCAGCATTTGTAGACCAGCAAAATGGCGCCTTCCGACCTGGTCATGAAGGCAGCAGTAAGCCTGCTTTTGCTTTTTGAGGTGCACAGAAAAAGCTGTCTCTCTTACACATTACTTATGATATGTATCAATGATGGAACGTGTTATATCAGGGAGATAATCGCTACCTGCCAACTGTTCTAATCTGGTTTCTCTCATCTGTTAACCCTTTTTCCTGCTGTTCTCCCTTTTGGTAATTTCCCCCGTAATCTCACGTCCCTCCCCTGCAAAAGGTTTTTAAATTGCGTTATATGTAGTGACACAAATTTAATTGTCTGTCTTTGGAGGATTTGTGTTGCCAGATTTGATTGAGAGACGTCTCATCTTTCTTTATTCATGACGCTGAATTATTCCTGCACAACCTGGCAACCGAGAGTGAAGGTAAAACTCTGCAGTATGCAGTCAGCCAGTCAACCAGTCAACCAATCAACCAGCCTCCGACGGACGTGGGCAAAGCTCCCAAAATCAAAGAAATGTACATTTTTTCTTCATGTGGTGTGAAATATTCCCCTTCCCTAATTGCACTGGACTAATATTAATCTACGTGGATACCCGTGGTAATAGGAAATTACCCCAGAGCTCTGTGATTTCCAGATGATATGTTTTTCCTGTGATTGAACTTGACATGTCCACATAGTTTTGACTGTTAGGTGCGACCAACAGTGTTTCCTACAGTGCAAAAACCGGAATTGTGTGGTGTGAAACTGTATATAAATTGTTTAAATACAAAACAATTCTATTACTCATGAACTGTTCATTTATGTAAACGTTTTTGGATGATGAGCGAACAGCGCTTCATATCTCTTATCCATCCTCAGTCAGGCAGTGGAGCAAACTGGCCAGCGTATCATAATAACTTGGTATTTCAAAAGTCCTGCGTTTCAAAGCATTATTGAACTAAATCTGACCTATTTGACAATTATGACCACGTAATAATCATGTCATACAGGCTAAAACACTGTGAGAAGCAGTGATTTAATATAAATGTACAACTGCTGCAGTCTTGCTCTCCTATATCCCAGTCTCGCTCTCCCACTGTACATTTTGGAACATATTTGGTGCACCTCACAAACTCGCTAAAATCTTGATGAAACAGATGCTTTGTGTGTCTTGGCCAGGACTGAAATAATGAAGGTGACATATACATTTGATCCACAACCCATACGTTTTCATTTAACTATCAGCGGGGAAAATTCCATCTGTACGCAACATTGTTGTGTACGGAACGTGCTTCGTCTACGTTAGTCTGGTTTTACGTGTGGCCAGCTAATCTGCTCCTGGTTCTATTTTGAGAGTCGATGCTGGGAGGTGAGGTCAGTGGCTCTCTCTGGCTGTGACTGAGATGAATGTTAATTAGGATGGAGGGAGAGAGAGAGCAGAAGAAAAGGGAGAGTGGAAGAGGGAGGAGAAGAGAGAGAAAGAGAGGGAGGGAGACGAGACAGAGGAGAGAGAGAGAGGGAGGCTGGGGGCAGGGATTGAGGAGGGACAGGGAGACGGAGCATGGGACTTAAGAGGGAGAAAAGAGACAGAGATAGAAGAGGAGCTAGAGGGAGGCGGAAGAAGAATGGGATTTAGACACAACATGTTCATTCTCCATGGAGAGAGGGAGGGAGTGGGGGCTGATGAGTAGGAGACGGTGAACGTTGACAAGGGAATATAATGGGGGTGTGGCGGAGGGAGGGCAAAGGAGGAGAGAGGGGAGGAGGGATGTGGGAAGAGGGAGAGATTATGGAAAAGAAGGTGAAACAACAGTAGAAATGGAGGAACAAGAGGGGATAATTGAGGAGGCATGAAGTATACTTAAGGCAGCTCATCATGTTTTAAATAAAAAGTTGAGTGTGCTTTAGAGACAAGGTGGCCTGGAGGTTGGAGAGATTCGATTCTCCACCATCTAATGTGAAGATGAAGTCTCTAAGTAACCTGTTTTAGCTGCTTTCACTACTAACTATGTATAGTTTATCTATGCCTGTGTAAGCTAACTGCTTTTACTACTAGCTTGTTATAATGTGTCTCTAAGCTTACCTGTTTTAGATAACTAGCTGGTCTTACTACTAGCTTGTTATAGTGTGTCTCTGGGTAACCTGTTTTAGATAACTAGCTGTTATTACTAGTGTCTATATGGAGTTGCCAACGTGCTCACTACCAAATAAGGGGCAAGATGTGGTCTGAAGGGGATACCTTTTTTGGGTGTGTTTTGCTGTGCTTTCTGGCACTTTACCTAAACAGCCAAATAATAACACCAAATAACCACATCTGGGTTCTTCACAGAAACTGTTGTATGTGCCTTTCCCAAGGTAAACCAGTCAACATGTTGAACTTGCACCTTTTTAGACCATTTACCAACTTTATCATAACCATTTTCTGAACAACATGTTACCCGTGTGTTCTGACCCGTCTAGTGAAATACCTACATGGATGTGTGTTTCAGAGGGATACAACATCCTAATTGGGCTATAATATGGTGTCTCATATGGGTATAGGAGTGCTCTAGATTCTAATCTTGGTTGATTTGGGGCGCTCGTTGGGCAGGTTGATTGCTCCTCGTCTCCTGCCAGTCCTGGAGCTCAATATCTATTACATCCTGTATTCTACTCACCCTTTGAATGTTTTGTTGGGCCTTTCTCGCGGTGGCTGCCTGGCGGTGTCATCGCGGGGTAAGCATATTTGTTTGCCCTGCGGTGGCACCGTCATGTGACTGCCGTGGAGTGGGCCTATTATGATGGAGATTGAGACATATCCTCTTATAATGAGACATATCCTCTTACAATGTGTACTTGTTCTGTTGTGTTTTTGTATGTGTCCTTTATTTATTACATTTTTTTGTTGTTGTTGTGTGTCATGTGTTCTGATTCTGAATACATTGCACAAAATGTGGGACCCTCTCGAAAACAAGATACTGTATCTCAATGTGGTTTTCCCAATACAATTATTTCAATATATATATATATATATATATATATATATATATATATATATATATATATATATATATATATATATATATATATATATATATATATATATATATATATATATATATATATATATATTCTGGGTCCTACTAATCACCACAAAGTACCAGAAAATACCCCAAAGTACCCCAAAATACCCCAAAATACCCCAAAGTACCCCAAAGTACCCCAGAATACCCCAAAATACACCAAAGTATCCCAAAGTATACCCCAAAGCACCCCAAAATACCCAAAGTATACCCCAAAATACCCCCAAAGTACCCCAAAATACCCCAAAGTAGGCCTATACCCCAAAATACCCCAAAGAACCTCAAAGTTCCCCAAAGTATACCTACCTACCACATAATACTGGCTCAGAGGTAGAGCAGGTCAACTAATGATCATATGGTCAATGGTTTGGTCAGTGGTTTGAATCCCAGCTCCTGTTCACATGCCGAAGTGTCCTTGGGCAAGACACTGAACCCCAAAATGCTCCCAATGAGTCTGGCGGCCATTGCTCTGTGAGTGCATAAGAATTGGTGAATGAGAGGCAATTATAAAGCTATTTGTGCAGGTAGGAAAGCGCTATATATGTGCAGTCTAGGCTTGGACGGTATGACGGTATTACGGTATACCAGGATATTTCGAAATCCCGCCGGTATGATTCTCAATATCGTGACGTCACAGACTGCTATTACACTGACACAGAGTTGATTGTAATGCACAGCACGCGCCAGCAGAGGGTTACAAGGCTATCGTTCTGAGAGCTAGCGTCGGGACCTGGCTGGTGCTGGCTAACTAACGTGGCTATCGTTCTGAGAGCTAGCATCGGGACCTGGCTGGTGCTGGCCAACTAATGTGGCTATCGTTCTCAGAGCTAGCATCGGGACCTGGCTGGTGCTGGCTAACTAACGTGGCTATCGTTTTGAGAGCTAACGTCAGGACCTGGCTGGTGCTGGCTAACTAACGTGGCTAATGTCAACGTGTTTCAATAAGCTTTATGTATGGTGAAAACGAGTATATTGTTAGCTCCGCACGCCCCCCCCCCCCCCCCCGCTGATGAAAATGAAAGTCATAACGCAAGGTATGACAGTATGAAAAAAATTATACCGCCCAAGCCTAGTGCAGTCCATTTCCCATTCCCAAAGTACCACATATTTTCAAAACAAATGTTTATTTTAATATATTATTATTAATCTCCAAATTTTTTCTTTTATTTAACATTTTCAACAATAACAACACAAGGGCGACTGGGTGGCGTAGCGGAGATTGCGCTCGTCACCAATGCAAGAGGCTGCGGTCTCGACTCCCGGAGTCAGAATTGCCTGCGACTTGGGCCAGTCGTTATACTATCTCAATTGGCAGAGGTAGCGGGTGGAAAGTCGATGGGTGGGGATTGGACGTTGTGGACAGCGACTCCTACAGGTCGGTTGGGTGACGCCTGTACAGCAGAGTCAGGAAGTATCAGGGGCAGCGTGAGCCTCCCATGCGGTACTCCTCGCCACTGAGAGACCGCGCTGTCTGGTGAAAAGATGCGACAGGCTGCCTCCTCGTTTACCGGAGGGGACATGTGATGCAAGGCTTCTATCGTCACTAAAGCCGACTGGTGGGAGGCATAGTCTAGCAATGTTCAACATAGGGGAGGGGAGAATTGAAGGGAAAAATAATTGGAGATACAAAATTCGGATGGGAAAAAAATTGAAAATAAGGAGAAAAAGTGGAACAAAAAAAAAACAATAACAACACAACATCAACAACAATAATAACAGAACAGTAGGGCTGACCTATATTAGTAGATTAGTCGACTAATCGGTCGAAAGGAGCCGTAGTCGACTGCCAACCTCTTAGTAAAAAAAAAAAAGAAATGTATCATTCTTTCCAAAAGAAAAGAGGCCTAGAAGCGTGGCTAACGCTAATGGCATGCATACCAGGGCCCTATTCCCCGTACCTGGTTCAACTAAGTCGATCAAGAGTCCCATTATCCAGATTCAATTAACCCGATGTTTGAATCCGGGATTTTCCTGTTCCTCGAACGCTGATTCAGTCTCGTTCATTTGAACCAGACTTGAGACTCAGGATAATTGCGCGCGGCCGCTTCAGCTGAAAAGACAGCAGGTGTCGATCGCAGAAATCCTGATTTTCTAACGGCATTGATTGATTGATTGATTTAAAACTTTATTAACAGATTGCAGAATGGGTACAATGCAGTACGGCTCAATAGCCTCACAGACAAGTTGAATGCATAATCTATAGGCTAATTTTAAGTCCCTCATTACCCCAATCAATGAGATTATATTTCTTTAAATGTGCCTGCTGGTAGTAGGCTTATGGATTGAATAATCAAATGAGATCTTGCTAGCGAAAATAATTAGTTTAACTATTTCAGAATAAGGATACGGCTCTCTTATCCATTGATGGATGTATGGTGGATGTTTTATTTATCTGGCACCGTGGTCTGATGGTTGGTCCTTATGCCTTTCACGCGGACGACCCGCGTTCAAATCCCCCCTTTTTCTATTTTTTGTTTTTCTTTTTGCAATGTAAATGCTTCAATTTGGTGCACTTTGAGAGCTATATAAATAATGACATCCTCAATGCATGTAGATTTATAATATTTTAACTTAAAACTAGGCTACTTTTGCGTATATTCATTAATATTATATTCCAAAAAAATTATATTGGAAACGCGGGGTTTCGAACTAGGGTCGTCCGCTTGACAGGAGTGAGCACTAGCCGTTGCACCACTGTGCCAGACGGGATATATCCATTGTGTATCCGTCAATGGACAAGAGACCCGTGTTTCGAATATTTCTCTTTTGAATGAAGTTTTATCTCTTTATTCTAAAATGCATTAATGTGACGTCAACGGCTCATTCAATTGCTCAAATCCGTCAAACAGCGCATCTCATCAGACATTTTAATCCCAGTTACAATATCACAATAACGTGTGAGTGATGATACAATTCAACAATCCTCAGATTCCTCGTAATTCATAATCCACAAAAACCACAATCCACGCATAGACACTTCAATTTTATGCTTGAATGAAACACAATCCGGGCGCTCCGTTAAGCAAATCTACAGCGGAGAATATATGAAACTAATCAGAGCCAAACGGCCGATAGGTTTCATTCATTAAAAATATCCCCGCGGGATTCACATTTGCAATGCGCCGTTATTAAAATAACCACATGCAGCGTGTATCGCGACTCCGAGCGCCGTATATGACGTGCATTATTTTATTTAGGACAAAGTAAATCTATAGGCTGAATATGATTTATTATCAGCATTTAGTTCTAGTATTATACATTTCAAAAGCCCCCTCTAGGAAAACGAAGCACAAAAACATAATTTAGAATGGTATAATGGGATCTAGACTGTGAGAAATATTTCAGGAAGCGAGCTGGCATTTCTTTGCGAGGGCGTGGCCATGCAGGTTATCCAGCTAACTGAACTTAACCCTGCTCCGGACCAGGTTCAACCTTTCTGATCTGTTACCATGGTGATTTAGAAAATCCGACTTCGGGGAACGTAAAGGTCCGGCTTAAGTCAAGCTATGCTGAGAATTATCCGGCTAACTCAGTTAGCCAGGTACGGGGAACGGGGCCCAGAGGCTAACTGCCTATGAAAACAGGCACAGAGGAACTGAAAGAGGATTTCACCCATCTAATGAACACACAGACTAGACAAATATCAAGATGTATCCATCAGTGGACCAATTGCATGCTTTTGCAGAGGATAAGAAGCCTTCAGTCGACTCCATCAGACATTAAGCACCCCCCACAGCCCAAATGGAATGATAAAAAAAAAGAAAACAATTAACCCATTATCTGCCACCACTTTGATCATCCTAAACCATTCTCTGCCAGCGCTATTTGTCTATGGAGATGTTCACCTTCTTTGCAGGGCTATAACTTTTTAAATTGTATTGCTAAATTGACATTACTATGGCCCATTCAACATCAATTATCTATCGTTCAGGATGTAGGAACGTTTTACTTTTTCATTCACACATTCATACGAAAATACCGTCTAGAGTATATATATGTTTTTATCGTTTTCTGCAGCATTTCATAGAACGTGAGATGTAGGCATAAATGCATATATTAGATTATCAAATGCAGTTTGATACCGATCCATGCTATATTAAAAATTTAAACTGTACATGGTCCTAAACGTTATGACTGATCATCTGCGGGTGAACGGAGCGGGGGGGGGGTCGTTTATAATTCCGTGACCAACGTTAAATGATTTATGTAGTATGGGTGATATATTGATCAGAGCAGTTTGTATCGAAAATGATAAAGAAAAACGCTGAAACTCACGTCCGTCTCCTCGTACCGATGGGCGATGAGAGTGGAACAAACAGATCCCAGTTATGTGGTGGGGATCGAGGCGATCCAGTTCCGGTTTGTATAATACTAATATACGCCCAAATCATGTTGTTTATTGAGTTATGGCAACGATCCATGTCCACGGTGTGTGGATTGAGTCCCGGGACGATAAACGAGTGGCCGGACGGAATTAGGGGACGGACCGAGCTGAAACAGGCATTTCCGGTTTGGCAACTCGCCGATCGGCCACCAGGTGGCGGTATTGAAGCGTTGCAGAGTTGTGATGGCTCCCGCAGCATTCATGAAATATGAATTCCATGACGAAAATATGAAATATGACCTTGAAACACGCTGTACAGCAATATTGGCAGACAACGCATGGCGGGCAATAACGCTGAACAGCGATTTTGGCGGGTAATGGGTTAAAATATATTATTTTTTTTTTTAAATGTTGTCATAGTGGACTAACGGCAAATTTTGGCCTATCATAGTCGACCATCCAAATCCTTAGTCGGGGACAGCCCTACAGAACAGTATAACATTTTTTAACAAATTCTAGTAATGACGGAAGAAAAAAGACAGTAGGCTATACATGACAACATAACAGGACATTCTAACTGTGTCATTACATTACATTCTGTGTCATCTTAAAAAAAAGAAACATATAAAAGAAAATAGAAAAAACTAAATCAAGACTTTCCAAGGCTTCCAACCAGAAAACGTGCAAACACTGAAGACAACAATGACAACTGCAACTTGTTCCTGTTTGCGGACGACTCAGCCCTGCTGGTCTCTGACAAGAACAAGTTACAGGTTGAAAAAACCCTCAGCTCGGAACTAGGCAAAATCTGCATACGGCTCGCCGACAACAAACTATCATTACACATGGGCAAAACAGAGTACATTCTCTTTGGTTCAAATAACGAACTCAGCAAGACCGACGGCTTCTCAGTTACAGTGGGTGACAATATTGTCACAAGGAAAGATGAAATTACCTACCTGGGTTCCATTGATTGATTGATTGATTGATTGATTGAAAAGTTTATTAACAGATTGCAGAATGAGTACAGTACAGTACAGCTCAATACATACAATTGTTAAGAGGATGCAGACCTGAGAAAGACTTTCGTCTTGTTTCCATCAGGGTCCCCCATTTTCAATTCATCATATGACACACACGACATACAGATAGACAGTACTGCTACATCTATTTTTCAAATACAGTACTGTTTGTGATACTAAAAAAATCCAGAAAAAGATTAGACATAGAAACTGTGCATTGGAGGGGGTTGGGTAGGGGGGGGGGGACACTGTACATTGGAATACTGACATACATTTGACATAGAGGCTAATCTTTCCTGTGACAAAATGGCATCCAATGTAATAAAAAAGGTCAACCAACGAACTCGATTCTTGTACCGGATCTCCTCTCTGGTAAACAAGAATACCCTGAAGACTGGCAGGAGCACTCATTCAAGGGTACTACGACTATGCTTGCACCGCATGGTACCAAAGCACCTCAAAGGCACTAAAAACCAAATTACAAACATCTCATAACAAACTAGTCAGACTACTGCTTGACCTGACTCCTAGAACCCACCTCACCCCTGCCCACTTTGCCAACCTAGGATGGCTTAGAGTAGATGACAGAGTACAGCAACTTGCAATGGGCCTGGTCTACAAGATACACTGCACGACCAAGGTACCCATGTACATGTCAAAATACTTCCCAAAGGTCAGTGAATACCACGATCACAACACCAGCGGGAGCTCCACAAATCATGTAAAACCCAGATTCGGCTCAAACAAGGGACTAAACACATTTCGCAATTATGCCACATCA
The DNA here is from genome assembly GCF_963971535.1 of Notolepis coatsorum. Classification (NCBI taxonomy): domain Eukaryota; kingdom Metazoa; phylum Chordata; class Actinopteri; order Aulopiformes; family Paralepididae; genus Notolepis; species Notolepis coatsorum. The sequence goes on along the minus strand of NC_140171.1, from coordinate 84,658,502 downwards.
ATGTGGAACGCCCTACCCAAAGCTGTAAAGGACACTCAAAAACACTCTCAAAGAACACCTACGGGAGACTGCAATTAGAATGTCCTACAAATGTCCTAACCCAGTTGTACAGTAAAGACCAAGTATGGCCTTGTCAGTATTCCATTGTACAGTGCCCCCCCCCCTGTTCCCAACCCCCCCCCCCCCCCCACCTGTATTGCACATCGTCGCGGGCAAGACCAGCCGCATTTCATTGTATACCTGTATGCCGTGACAATTAAAACTCTTGACTTGACTTGACCTCCAATGTACAGCCCCACCCAACCCCACCCCACATACCCAACCTCCTCCAATGTACAGTTTCTATGTCAAATGTATGTCAGTATTCCAATGTACAGTGTACAGTGTCCCCCCCCCCCCCACCTCCAATGTACAGCCCCACCCAACCCCACCCCACCTACCCAACCTCCTCCAATGTACAGTTTCTATGTCAAATGTATATACACTCTTTTTCTGGATATTTTTTTTTAGTATCACAAACAGTACTGTATTTGCAAATCTGGTATGTCATAAATGTATAGATGTAGCAGTACTGTCTATCTGTATGTCGTGTGTGTCATATGATGAATTGAAAATGGGGGACCCTGATGTAAACAAGACGAAAGTCTTTCTCTGGTCTGCATCCCCTTAACAATTGTATGTATTGAGCTGTACTGTACTGTACCCATTCTGCAATCTGTTAATAAACTTTTCAATCAATCAATCAAAACACAACTAAGACAATAATTAAAGTCAATGGGTCTCATTCTCCAAACATTTTCAAAGAGTTCTCTTGGAAGACTTATCTTGGAACCTACTGAGACAGAATCAATGGGTCTCATTCCCGAACGAATTTACGACCAAAAATGTCCTCTTAGGCAGATTTCTGCCCATTTAAGACATATTACGGCTGGGAGCGCGAGTCCCCAAATGTCCCTGAGATCAGATTTGAGCGTGGCTGAGAGCAGATTTAAGAGTGCTGAGGAGCACTCTTATGATTGATTGACTAATTGAACATTTTATTAACTTGACAGACTGTGTTCTCATAGTGATTCCTTCATGTCAACGCTACAGGCCTCCTTGGAATTAATTACTTAATCATAATTAAAATAAATATGACAATATTTGTACGATAAGAAATTACATTATTTGATGTAGGAAAAAGCACTACACACACTGCAAATGACTTGGAATAAATAAATACATCAGCTACATAATTCTGTTATCATTTTATTGTTGTTCTTATTTATAGTTTGGGACATTTGCTTATTGTATACATTATAAGAGCCAATGGATAAACATTCCACTGCTCATCTTACCGGTATGATGTTGCATGTGACAAATAAACCTGACCTTGCAGGTGCACTTGAACAGCAATCATGTACATTGAACCCTGGCATCCAATTAACAGTGATTAATCGCGCTATGCTTAAATGGTCAACTCTGCACCCTAGGCTTACACACACAATTATGAGTAACGTCCAGAATAATCACGCTCGATACGAACGCGCAATGAGGAGGGAGCGCCAGTACAGGGACCACGCTGATCTCTTCGCCGAGAGTGACGCGTACCTGCTGGGACGCTTCAGGCTGCCAAGACCTGTGCTAATGGAGCTGTCCGATATGCTGGAGCCACCACTGAGGAGCCGGACCAGACGCTCCAACCATGTGCCACCACACGTGCAGGTACTGTCCACCCTGGGCTTCCTAGCAACTGGAACATTCCAGAGGGAGCTAGGAGACAGGGTGGGCATATCCCAGACCTCCATCAGCCGCTGCCTCCCACGGGTCTTGGCTGGCATCATGGAGTTGACCACACAGTATATCAGATTCCCCTTTTCCGCCCAAGAGCAGATCCCAGTGAAGACGGCATTCCATGCCATCGCTGGGCTGCCAAACATCATCGTTATTGACTGCACCCACGTCCTGGCACCCTCCCCAGACCCGTTCCCATACCTTAATCGGAAGCAGTACCATTCTATCAATGTACAGGTATGTTTCTAGTTTTTGTTTTTTGTTAACTCTTTTGTTACCACTTCATCCAATTGGACAGCACCTTGCTTCCTTTTCTTATCTTACTTGTTTTTTCTTTTTTCCTGTGTTACTATATATTTATATCTACCCTTTCTTTTATATAGCTTCTCTCTTCAAATAGAATTTATAATTATTATTTATTATTAGGTCATCTGCGATGCCAACAACCAGCTGTTGAACGTCGTCGCCCGTTTCCCAGGAGGTGCGCACGACTCGTACATCCTCCAGAACAGCGAAGTGGGTATGCGCCCCTCGCCGGACACGGCGTTCACCTCTCCCGTGATTTGGGCCCATGCCTCCCGTTTATGGGTCCCTCTGTAACCGGAGCTGATGCTACTGAACAGCACCCCCTTATATGTCTCCACTCCCGATAACAGTACCTGAATTAATGAATGGAAACTTTATTAACAGATTGCAGAATTTACAATACAGTACAGCTCAATACACACAATTGTTAAGGGGATGCAGACCAGAGAAATACTTTTGTCTTGTTTACAAGGGTTCCCCACCTCTATTTCAGCGTTTGTGAAGTTCTTTCGCCGTTGCTTCGCAAAGGGTGCGCCTTCACTTCCTCTCGTCTCAGAGCCTCGCTTTCAGCGAGGATTTGCACACTGCCCATATTGACTGCCTTATAAGGAGTGTTGGGGGCGTGGTTTGTATGCAAATGACCTAGACGGGAACGCGCGTTTCGAGTTTAAGACAGAATGCCATTAGCCAAGCAGGTACCAGATCTTGTCACAGGTGCGACAGTTTCAGCCACTTAAGACATATTACCAGCACGTTCGGGACTCAGAGTGAACTTGTCATTGATTCTGTCTCAGTGGTTCCAAGATAAGTCTTCCAAAAGAACTCTTTGAAAAATTTTGCAGAATGAGACCCAATGACAAGTTCACTCTGAGTCCCGAACGTGCTGGTAATATGTCTTAAGGGGCTGAAACGGTCGCACATGTGATATTATCTGATATCTGCTTGGAGAATGGCATTATGTCTTAAACTCAAAAGCGCGTTCCCGTTCAGGTCATTTGCATACAAAACAACACCTCCAGAGCTCCTTATAAGGCAAAGTAATGACGCAGCTGTGTGGAAATGGATGCGGAAGTGCCTTGCGAGTCTTGCGCGACCCATCGAAATGAGATTAGATTTTTATTTTTAATTTTTTTCCTCCATTTTCCTCCGATTTTTCTCCCATCCCAATGTTAGTCGTTATGCCAATTCCCAATCCCCTTCCTGGTCGCTGCGCACTTACCCCCCACAGTCAGATCATCTGGGAGAGTGGAGGCTATCACATGCTTCCTCCGACACACGTCCAGCCAATCAACCGCTTCTTTTCACCTGGCAGCGCGGATATTCTCCGAGAGGGCGTAGCGTGTGGAAGGATCACACTATCCCACTCAGGTCCCATCCGCGCTTAGCAGGCGCCCGACCAAACTGTAGGAGTCGCTGTTTACAACGACCCGGACCCACCCCGCCAGCTTCTCCCACCCTCTAATACTGCCAATTGTATTAGTGTGAACGGCCAGCCAAGCTGGTGACAACCCCGGAGCTGTGAGCTGGATTCGAACAGGCGAATCCAGCTCACAGCTCCGGGGTTGGAAATGAGATTAGATTAATGTATTGTCATCATATATAGTACAGCTCGTGGTACACCTGCCGCAGCGCGCGCACGCACACACACACACACACACGCGCGCACGCACGCAGTATACTGTAGCCTACGGCGTAATGAATGAACGCAGTATAGGCTTATTATTCCATTAATGCCTACGGCGTAATGAATGAACGCAGTATAGGCTTATTATTCCATTAATGACTTGTTGCATTAGGATTTAGTAGATACTATATGCTCTGCCCTACGTACAGTATAGGTACAGTCTGTACTTATACTGTACGTAGGGCAGAGGCAGAGCATATATAGTATCTACTAATTCCTAATGAAACACAAGACTTGTTATGGAATATTAATGCAGTCTATTTCCATGTGATTAGCTTTAGTTCTTATTTATTTATCCACTGTCATTTCAGTGTTGGTGTATAGGCTATATAGTGTATTTCAATATAAGTTTAATTGATTAATGATATATTCTATATCAACCCCCTCCAATGTACAGTAAATGACCAAGTATGGTTTTGTCAATATTCCAATGTAGGCCTACAGTTTTGCTTGTACAGTGCCCCCCCCCCCCACCCACCCACCCACCCACCTCCAATGTACAGTCCCCCCCCCCCACCCAACCCCACCTACCCAACCTCCTCCAACAGTTTCTACGTCAAATGTATATACTCTCTTTTCTGGACTCTTTTTGTATCACAAACAGTACTGTATTTGCAAATTTGGTATGTCATAAATGTATAGATGTAGCAGTACTGTCTATCTGTATGTCGTGTGTGTCATATATGTTATGATGAATTGAAAATGGGGGACCCTGATGTAAACAAGACGAAAGTCTCTCTCTGGTCTGCATCCCCTTAACAATTGTATGTAATTGAGCTGTACTGTACTGTACCCATTCTGCAATCTGTTAATAAAGTTTTCAATCAATCAATCAATCAATCAAACTAAGGTCTGTCCCATTGTATACAAATCAATGGGATATATTGCATGTTGACCTGCATTATTTCAAATGTATATAATTAATCATTAAAACAGATGTGTAACAAATAAGAAATACAAATTCCACAGAAGGCATTAAATAATTATTATTTTCAATCATTTCACAATAATTGCATAATTGTGTTTGAATATCTGAGTAATTAAAGTAATTATACATTTGTCCAAAATAGCCGGTTCAGATATGGTTAAGCAGCTGCCCTGTGATCAGATGAATCCATATTATTAATTTTTCCGACATCAAATGCGTAATTTCTTATCGTACAAATATTGTCATATTTATTTTAATTATGATTAAGTAATTAATTCCAAGGAGGCCTGTAGCGTTAACATGAAGGAATCACTA
>NC_140171.1:84590996-84648496 GCF_963971535.1 Notolepis coatsorum | reverse complement strand
ACAAAACCCTGACTGTATTAAAGATTGTGATAGATTAAACCACTGCTAGGTATGTACTTTAATTACTGGCCAGACAGTACATCGAATATATGGTGGACACTCATAATAACACGGCATTGACAAAGAAATAGTATTTGAGGGTATTTATTATTATGCAATAATTGGTTACAGATATGAGAATTAGGGTTGCGCTTGTATGGCGAAGAATAGGCATAAAGTCAGTCAGTAGCATAAGTCACTGGGAATAGAATGATTCCTACGATGGGTACTAGGCTAACGCCGCCTGGCGTATAATAGCAATTATAGAGGGCAACGCTGGTACCGCCTGGAGACAATGGGTTCCTCCCAGAGTTGTAAGGTATGGAGGAGAGAGGAATGTTCGGATACTCAGTCTAATCAATTGAAGAAGAAGGGGATTCACGTACAGAAGCCAGTCCTTGTAATCCAAAGCTCAGCATCAAAGCAATAACTGTAATCCAATTGCACGATAGCAACGATGATAGCCAGCTAGCCTCGGTCCATGAGACCAGCCCGAATGTAAATCCTCACGAGGTTAAATCCAAACGACAGTGGAGATTAACGATGCTCTTCTCCGGGTAATACGTTCCACAATCAATATAATCCAACCAATACTGGTTCTGCATTCGCCGCCGTCGGTTCTCCTGTGCACATGTCCAGTAGGTTCTCCGACTAGGCCTCCTCGTGTGCTGGTACCAATGTATTTAGTCCACGCGCACTGGCTAAGGTCCACTAGCTAAACGAACGAACTGCTGGGTAATGCTACACACGAACGAACTGTTGTTGGCACGATACACAATAAATTAACGACTATTTACTTCACATTAAACTAAGTCGAACTTGACGTTACTGCATTAAATCTGACACTTTACTATTCAATTCGCACATGGTTCTCAACGCTCTGTTAGACGCACTGATGCTCACTTCACTGTTACCGAACTTGATGAACAGCTACTTAGACGAACTGCTGCTGTTCGCACCTTCCACACTATATATACTTAAGTGGCTTTCTAGTGCCAGAACTAACCACTTGCCCGGAATCAATGCGCTGCCAAGGGCATGTCCTGACTAGCCCAGACTCGCCCTTGAACCTGTCTGAGTGCGAGACTGCCTGGCGCTGCCGTCAGGGGGCATTATCCATAAGGAAAGTGAATATTACTAGGATTTACACGCAGGCTTAAAGGGATATAACGTGTATATATAAATAATATACAAGGTATATAAAACAATAAGTGTAGATTCTCAGCTTTAATCTGGCCCTTCACAACAAAAACGTGATGATTTTCTGTGTAACTCTTGATCTTGTGGCATCGAAAAGTATTAAAAAAAGACTTCAAAATGGAATGTTGGATTGTTGTATTAGAAATTAAATATATCTCAAAGTGACAAAAGATCTGTAGAACAATCAACTGGTTATATCTGAGCTTATTTTTTTTTATTTCTAAAGTCCAATGCACATGGCGGGCGATTTTTGCCAGGCGGCCGACTTTTTTTGCGAGGCGACCGACAGAATTGTATCGCGTCCATTGTTATGAATGAGAGAACCCACACAGCAGGAGATTTTCGAGCAACGATCACGGAGCAAACTGTCGCCTGGCTAAATATCGCCTCAATCCTATTTTTTTAGGCGACGGCAGGCGACACAGCAAGGACAATGAGGAAATAACATGACTTCTACTGGTGTATCATTTGTACACCATTAATTTATCAATACATTCATTGATCAATAACCTACGTATTATTACCATGCTACTTATGTTAATTTTATAGACAGGAACAATTTAAATAAATAACGTTAGTTGGAGAAGCTATAGTGGCCGTTTGTCATTAACTAATAAATTGACAATGCGCCACGATGCACCTACTAGATGTTTTTATACTCAGGTAACAAAATAAGTTGTGGATGTTGACAGAGTTTAATGTCCAGGCTGCAGCTGATGTAGTTTGTAAGGTTTATTGTCCAAATAAAATTATGGTTGAGAACAGAACAGCAGTGGGTCTCATTCTCCAACGGACTTACGACAAAAAGGGCTTTCTCTTAGGGCGATTTGAGACCTTTTCGGGCAATTAATATAGACATTATAATATAATATAAATTGTATATGTTTTATTGGGACGGTTGGTGAATCCCAAAATCGGCCCGAAAAGGTCTCCAATGGCCCTAAGTAGGGATGTCCCGATCCGATCACGTGATCGGGATCGGGGCCGATCACGTGATTTTCCGAAGATCGGGATTGGCAAAAAATAAATAAAAAAAATTATTTGTATTATTATTATTTAAAAAATAATTATTCAACAAACATGACCATGTTCACGTCAAATTGCATATCATCATTCATTTATTTATTGTCACACAGAGCAGAAGAATTTTTCCAAAACAAACCAATACTGCCCTGTCAAGGCTAACCGCAGTAACTCGAAAAAAGTCAAAATAAAATTAGTTTATATGCGGACGACATAATACTGTTCATGCAAAACCCCAACACCGCAATGCCTCATCTTCTCAAGTTGATTGATGACTTTGGTGATCTATCGGGATTTAAGATAAATTGGCCGAAGTCGGCTTTCCTTCCACTTAACGCCCCTGCAAAAAAAATATACTCCTTCCAGAAGCGATACCAATGGTTAAACACTTTAGATGTTTGGGAGTTGAAGTATTCCCTACCATAAGCCAAATGGTGAAGCACAAAATAAAATCAATTACGACTTTGACAGGTGGTCAAAACTTAAAAACTCAGTACAGGCACGGGTATCAATAGTTAAGATGGATGTCCTACCTAGAATCAACTTCATCAGCTCAATGCTACCGTTACCCCCTCCAGATGGTTACTGGAAAATATTACACTCTTCCGCATACAAATTTATTTGGAATAACAAACCACCACGTATAAAAAGATCCACCGCACAGAGAAACAAAGCCGACGGAGGTATGGCATTTCCAGATTTTTTCCACTATTTTAAGGCATACACTTTAAGACCACTGACAACCTGGTTTGATCCCCAAGCATCAGTATCCTGGAGAAATTTAGAAGTAAATATAGTAGCACCACATAGACTGCAGGACATAGTTTACACCAAATTATCAATTAAGCAATGCGAACTGAAATTTGGCCCCATTATTACTCATGCGATCCGGATATGGCGTGAAACACAAAAAAAAAATTGTAACCCACATAAATGGCATAATCATACTCCCTTATTCAATAACAATGCACTCCTGATTGGAAAACGACCTATAAGATTCCCTAGATGGGAAAAGCAGGGCATACACACATTAGGAGATGTTTTCAACAAACAGGGTTTTTGTAGTTATGAGGAAATACACAAAAAAATGTATCTCACCGGTTCCACATATTATTTTTATTATTATAATATTTTATTTTTCAGCTTTTATAGTTTCACAAACACACATCAAGACAAATCACAAACACAAAGAAAATAAAAAATAAATAAAAAGAACACAAACAGTATGTTGCCAGACACTGTCACATCAATGAACAAACATACACCATGTCTGTCATATGCTATACACTAAGGACGCAAGGGGCTGATTCTCTGACATATATACACACATTACATATATACACATACACAGTGGCGGCTCGCTACTAGGGGCGCACGGGCGCCGCCCCCCCTTAGGCCCCTGGTTATATGAGAGTAGAACAAGAAAAATTATCTCTTTGTTTTTTGTTTTATAGCCCTATAAATAATATAAACATGTTTAAAATGAATAATATTTACTCACTTACTTTGTGTTTCCAATGCACAATATAACTTAATTTTACAAAGATTAATAATAGTTTTCCTGAACAGGAAGTGACGATTCTGTTTGATATAGACCTTTTCATTACCGTAGCCGCAGGCATTTCTCCTCGCCGTATTTCTCCCTGGGCTAGGCGCAATTGCGCCTGGAGTGCGCGTGCCCGCCGTGCACTGGTTCATCGCTGTATCCGTCGCAGCCACGCGCTGTGCGTTGAATATGATGTATTATGATGGAACTCGGGCGCTGGTTTGAAGCGACCTAGCAAGCAGCCGAGCGTCTAAAAGCTCTCTGATTGGCCGACGCAGTACTTTCCGTAACCGCAGTTTGCAACATGAGTTCAACAAAGTGAGTTTATGCTGTTGTTGTGTTGTGTGATGCAGATATTTGTCTTGGAGCGTGATGGCAAGTTCTTTCAACGGTTAGGCTTAGGCACTCTTTCAAAGTTGGTTAAGGTTAGAGTTTGTCTTAGAGCATGGCGATAGAACACCAGGTAGTTTGCAGGCTGTTCGAGGCGGACATGGACAAAGGCACTCACAGTACTTGTTGGCTATTAACAAGCTATATTATGGATGCAGTGTGGAGGGACATGCATGGACAATGGATGGACATCAACACAGGCTGGATGGACAATGCCATGGAGTGGATATACTTTATCAACAAGCCCTTCTGCCAACAACAAGGTAGATTAGCGATCTCTCTCTCTCTCTCTCTCTCTCTCTCTCTCTCTCTCTCTCTCTCTCTCTCTCTCTCTCTCTCTCTCTCTCTCTCTCAGCCACTCAGATAACGCCTCACTCTCTCTCTCTTTCTTTTGGATTGAAAATACGTGGATTATGGCTTGTTCAATATCGTCTATGTTTGAATGAATGAATGAATGAAAACTTTATTAACAGATTGCAGAATGGGTACAATACAGTACGGCTCAATACACACAATTGTTAAGGGGATGCAGACCAGAGAAAGACGTTTGTCTTGTTTACATCAGGGTCCCAGATTTTCAATTCATATCGATAGTTTAATAGCTAGCCTTGGCTCGTTTAACAATATGCAAAATATGTGTACAGCCCTGTACTCATACTGAAGTTATTCTTGGTATATAATACTACATATACTAGGTCTGATTGTGTAACGAATCGATTCCACGTCGCGCTGTGTGTGAGAGAGAGAAGGAGAGAGAGGGAGAGATCTGCGTGTGTTTGGAGACGGAGCGAGTTTTGTTTCTAACTTTTCTATTTATATATTGTGTTTCAAGTTGTGAATTAGACTATACTTTATTTGACTGGTTGTGTGTTGTTGTAGTAACAGCTGAGCGACTCGTTCATAAGAGCCGATTCATTGCCGTGAGCGTGAGTCGAATCGCTCACGTCTTGCCATGAGTCGGTTGCGTGGTACTGTACATGTTTGCAAAATGTTTTGGTATAGCGCCCCTAGTGGAGAGAAAACTGGCAGCCGCTACTGCACATACATACATACATACATACATACATACATACATACATACATACATACATACATACATACATACATACATACATACAAACATACATACATACATACATACATACATACATACATACATACATACATACATACATACATATATATACATATATATATACACACATACATAGTAGTGTTGTCAAAAATATCGAAAAATCGACACATATCGATTCTGAATACCCAAAACTGTTTCAATACTCATTTCCCGAAATATCGACACCTAATCATTCATATAAAAAAAAAAAAAGGAAGTTGCATTGTTCACTTCAATACCCGCAATAGTACAGCAGTCCACACACACACATGTGCATTCAGTTAAGTCGGAACATGACTGCAATACAAACAGTTCAGCCCGTCAGGCACATGCAACACAGACCAGTGTTTACATCTGTCTGCCTGAGAAAACACCATGCTCTGCAACAAAAACGATTGAAGTGAGATGAACAGTTATTTCCAAATGTATGATCTAAAGATAAACAAAGGGTTTCAAAAGTGCCATATCTATCCTCTCCTACAGTACCAGAGAGAAGCTGAGGAGAACCAACCAGCAGCAACAGAACCAAAACCATCAAAAAAAAATTCTAATTTAAGATTGAACCTTTTTCCCTGTGGTATCGAAAATGGTATCGAACATCGATACCCCCCAAGGTATCGCATCGAAGCTCGAAATTCCACTATCTTGACAACACCAATACATAGTACAGAAAATACACAGGAGGACATTGAGAAGCACTTATGTTCTAGCTAAGCATTCCAAAAAGGGACCCCATATCATTTCAAATTAGTTCAAGGTCTCAGACCTACTGTGACGGATGCTTTCCAGCTGCAGAGAGGAGACCATCTCAGTGAGCCATCTTTTAAAACTTGGAGACAACGTGTCTTTCCATTCCTTCAGGATAATTCTTTTTGCCACAGCCATACCAAACATCAGGGCCTCCTGCTCATTGTAAGGTAATTCCACAGTGTTAGCTGAACAGCCGAGTAGAGCTAGAAGGCAGTCTGGGGCAATCTCTCTTTTGTACGCCTTGGTATACCAGTCAAAAATGTCTACCCAGTACTTAAATAGCTTGGGACAAAACCAAAACATATGTGAAAGATTACCCTCTGCGGACATGCAACGATCACAGAGAGGCGATACAGAGGGATAGATTCTATGCAGTTTGGTTTTAGAGTAATGTAGTCTGTGAATGACCTTAAACTGTATAAGTTGGACTCTGGCATTAATAGAACATTTATGTATCCTGCTAAGTCCCTCCTCCCACATCTCATCAGAGATTTCCATACTAAGCTCTGTGGACCATACATCTTTAATGTGGTCGGAGGCAGCCATAGATTGGACAGAGAAATATGAAACAAAATCAGAGATCAGGGCCCTCATGCATCAACGTGTTCTACGCACAGATCTGTGCGTAACCCGTGCGTACGATCATTTCTAAGCAAAGAGTGGGATTCATCAATTTCGATTTGAACTTGACTTCGTGCGTACATCTACGCACATTTCAGACCTGGCGTACCTAGCTCCCAGTGGTAGAATATCGTTACTACGCATAAGCACTCCTCAGTCCTGCATTAGTTCCAAGGCGGAAATAAAGTCACTGGCGCGTGTTCTGTATGACCCCCGTGATTCATCATAGTTCATTGTGAAACAGCGATATTAGTGTAATTATGGTCAAAACCCTATAAATAGCATTTGGAATAATAGATCTTTCTCTCAGAATGAATGCAGCATGTCATATATGTTACGATGAATTGAAAATGGGGGACCCTGATGTAAACAAGACGAAAGTCTTTCTCTGGTCTGCATCCCCTTAACAATTGTATGTATTGAGCTGTACTGTACTGTACCCATTCTGCAATCTGTTAATAAAGTTCTCATTCATTCATTCATTCATGGTTTATATAGCGTTATCGGAATATACGGGGTGTAGGCTACTGACTGACTGCGCTCCGCGCAGCTTGATTGATTGATTGATTGAAAAGTTTATTAACAGATTGCAGAATGGGTACAGTACAGTACAGCTCAGTACATACAATTGTTGATTGGGGATGCAGACCAACTTTCGTCCTGTTTACATCAGGGTCCCCCATTTTCAATTCATCATAAATCATAAAGCTCAACTCGTTATTATTTTGCGCACAGACCGCCGAAACACGGGAACGTTTTGATTATATTTAAAAGGCTTTACGTTAAACGAAACAAGTGGAATTTCGAAGCTGTAAGCAGAATAAGTCATATGAATATAGTGTTCTTCCCCCTTTTTACTGTACAAGAAAGAATAGAAAACGCATTGCAATGACACCATGCAGATAGTGGACAGACTATATGATGGAATTCAAGTTTACAAGTTTCAAATGTATTGAAAGGCAGGATACATCATACATGCAGTGAGATTCATTGTTCTTGTATATGCTCTCGTATTATATTGTTTATATAGGCTACCCAATACTGACATCAAAATAGATTGTAGTAGTATGCCTCTAGAAATCATGCAGCAGGTAGAAAATTGACGGGAGATCCATCGCGATTTGGAATAGAATTGAGGAGAACTTTAATCCGTGGGTATTAATCAAACAACACGGGAAAAGGCAGTCATATTCCAGCGCGGTCTTTATTAGCCGACAACAAAATAGATGCCTCTAAAAATCATATAGCCAATCGAACACAACTAATAAAGGCATTCATATTGTACAGCACGGTTATAATGACACACAACACAACCAACGCCAAACAGTGGTCAACGAACGGTCTTTATTAGTATTTTGAGCTGTCCAGGCAGAATTGCAGCAATGGTCTTAGGGAGCCGTTGATATCTGACATCACCGTTTACAAATCCGCCTTTTATTTATCCACCTCCGTTACGAGGACCTCCACCTCGGTGTCTGTGTAGTTTCTCTTTTTCGTTCGCTTTGCCATCCTCCAACATTCCACGCACAGGGATTCCCTCATGGTATTTGAAGGGGAGGGCCTGACCATATTTGGTTGGTCGGGGCGGTTTTGGTATGCAAATACGTGAAAGCGTGCACGAGCTGCGGCGCAGGGCCAAGGTGGGATTCATCATGACAGGTGTGCGTAGAGCCTGCTTACGCACGTGTGATGAATGCCGACTTCCCTGTGCGTGCGCTAGTTCTAAATTCCGTGCTTACGTGTGGAAGTAGGTCAAGGTCAAAGTCCACGTTGATGAATGAGGGCCCAGGTGTTTTGAAACTGGTGATCGGCTCATGAGATTATAAAACTGGTAATCAGCAGGACATGTCTCAAAGTCTGGGATATTACTGCAGACATAATTTCTAACCTGCAGGTAACGAAAGAAGTGTGAGCTTGTAAGATTAAACTTAGACTTAAGTTCGTTAAATGAGGGAAAGTGACGATCAACATTATAGATCTTTGATAGTGGCCAGTCCCTTTCCCTTCCATAATGAAAAAACAATATCAGATTGACCAGGGGGAAAATTATGGTTATCACATATTGGAGCATATGCCGAGGTTGAAGGTACTTTGAAAACCTTTTTGATTTGACTCAGTATTCTCAGTGAGTTCCGAAGGATAAAATTGTTGAGAGCCATCTTATTAATCGTATCACACTTAGAAAATAACATTGCAGAAAGAGAGCTTTTTAGGTTCACATGCGCCTCCATGTCTAGCCACCTGGGGGCGTCCATGGCTACTGTAGCATCACCTATGAAGTAATCTTGCCAGAAGGTCATGGCCCTTGCATTAGCAGCCCAGTAGTAGTGCTGGAATACCGGCAGGGCCAGCCCCCCCATATGCTTTGGCTTCTGCAAGTGTGCTTTTGAAATACGGTGTGCTTTATAGCCCCAGACAAATGGCAGAAGTATAGTGTCTATCTGTTTAAATAAAGAGGCAGTCAAAAAAATAGGCACGCTCTGAAAAAGGTAAAGGAACCTGGGGAGAACCACAATTTTTATGACATTCACACGCCCCACCAAAGACACTGGCAAAATTATCTAACTCTCCATATTTTTCTTCAATTTTGAGACCATTTCACCAAAGTTCAGTTTAAATAGGAGTTTGGGATCCTTTGGTATAACTACTCCCAGATAGGTGAAGTGGTCATATTCTATTTTAAAGGGTAAGCTGTCAGTAAAGGAAGAGTCTAGGCTCCCTGAGATGGGCATGAACACACTTTTCTCCCAGTTAATGGAATAACCAGAGAAAGTACCAAACTGCCTGATTCAATCTAGGAGGCATGGGACGGAGGAGGCAGGATCAGCAAGATACAGGACCACATCATCCGCATATAGTGAAATACGGCTCTCATACTTTCCCAACTTTATTCCTGTGATGTTGGGATGACTCCTGATACTGATAGCCAGGGGTTCGAGGGCTAAATTGAACAGTAAGGGACTAATACAACATCCTTGTCGGGTGCCGCGATGGAGTGGGAAGGAGTCAGATCTATCAGAATTGGTAAGAATGGAAGCTCTCGGATGAGCATACAACATTCCAATAAGAGAACGAAACCTGTCACCGAAACCAAAGCGCTGGAGGACGCTGAACATATATTTCCATTCGATCTGGTCGAATGCCTTTTCAGCGTCAAGTGATATGATCGCCGGCTTAGTGTCCTTTCTTTGGTTAGAGTACAATATGTTTAGTAATTTCCGAATATTAGAAAAAGAAAGCCTGCCAGGAATGAATCCCGTTTGGTCGGAGTGGACGAGAGATCCGACATGCTGAGCCAACCTAGTGGCCAACACCTTGGCAACTGTCTTTTGGTCAAAATTTAACAAACTTATAGGCCGGAACCCTGCTGGATCAGTCCCATCCCTACCTTTCTTGAGTAAAAGGCACACATTTGCTTCGTAAAGGGAGTTAGGGAAGACATTATTAGTGATAGAATGTTGAATCATTCTAAGAAGTAGAGGGGCCAAAATGTCACTGTAAGCTTTATAAAACTCCGCCCCATACCCATCCGAGCCAGTGGCCTTCCCGCTAGGGAAAGACTTTATTGCACTTGTTATTTCCTGCAGGCTGAAATCAGCATCTAGCTCATCCCTTGCCTTATCACTAAGCACTGGCATATCAATATTGTCCAGGAAGCTCTCAACCTCAGAGTCTGGGGCATGGCATCTAGAGGTATAAAGGCCAGTATAAAATTCTTTAAAACGGTCATTTATGTCTTTAGGGTTAGTCAGCAAGCTGCCCGATATAGATTTGATATTATGAATTGCCTGGCTGGCCTGTACACCCCTCAGCTGCCTAGCCAACAGTCTGTCTGGTTTATCACTTAGTTCAAAGTGCTTCTGTCTGAGTTTAAGGAGGAGGGTACTAACCTGCTTGCCCAGAATAGAATTGTATTCATACTTCAATTTTAAAATGTTATTTAAGTCCATTTGGGATTGTGATAGTCTGTAAACCTGCTCCAGCGAGGGGAGCCGTGCCTCAATCTCAGCCAAGCGCTTACGTCTTTCTCTCTTTCCAAAGGCTTCATAAGATATAATGTGCCCTCTCAATACCACCTTAAGAGACTCCCACAGTGTAGCATCGGAGACATCACCGGTATCATTAGTCTCCATAAACTCAATGAGTCGAGATCTCATTTGATCCCGAAATGCTTTCTCCGAGAGCAAAGAGGGGTTGAAGCGCCAACTGTATCGCGTCTGTGGCAGTGCCAGCTTTACCAACATAGTGATTGGCGCATGATCTGAAATAAGGATGCTATGATATTTAGTTTGCAGCACACTAGAGATAAATTTAGCATCGACAAGAAAATAGTCTATTCTTGTATACGATTTGTGGACGTGGGAAAAGAAAGAATAATCCCTGTCTGTAGGGTGCTGCAATCTCCATATGTCAACTATGTTCATAGAACGCATTAAATTGTTTAGTACTCCAACGGAATTAATGGTCGGAGGCGGACGAGTGGACGTACGATCAAGATAGGGATCTAGATAGCAATTAAAATCTCCACCTAAAATCAAATTGGTGGTATTCAGATCAGGGATTATGTCAAATATTTTACGAAAAAAGCTTGGGTCGTCAATGTTAGGACCATAAATATTCAGGCATGTTATTGGTAGTGAATTAATGCTACCAGACACCATGACATATCTGCCTCCGGGGTCGGAGACTACCGTGGTCATTTGAAATGGGACAGATTTACTAAATAAAATAGCAACCCCTCTTGCTTTGGAAGAAAAAGCAGATTGGTACACTTGTGACACCCAGTGCTTCCTCAGGCGCCTCTGTTCCGTTGGAGCTATATGGGTCTCTTGTAAAAATATAATATCTGCAGACAATGTTTTCAAATTAGCAAATACTTTTCCCCTTTTAACTGCACTACTCAATCCTTTAGTGTCCCATGACACCATCGTAATAGGCTTCTCACCCCCCGATATATTAACCCCTTGCGTCATCACGACCAAGTGATAACAATACAAACAGCATGGTATATGAAGTAAATTTTAATCCATTGATCATCCACCTTCTTGAAAGAGACTTCAGATACAAAAATATAACAATAAGGACTGGCAACACAATAAACCCCCCCACCGCTGCTTACCAAAACTGAATGGCAAAACCCCCATATACTCACGAAGACAGCTGGGCAAAAGAATAGGCATCGCATTGCACCGGTTAACGTTATAGTTACCAATACCTAGACAGCTGTCCCTCCACAACTCAGTGGATGAAAAATAATAAAGTGTTCACACGTGTCTTATGTTGAATAGTCAACAAATCAGCTTATATACAGTCAGCTTGAGACCGCCAGCATGGGACCAGGTCCATCAGTTGAGAGAGTCTTGGAAAAGCGCACAGCCTCGTCCGGGGTGCTAAACATTGTGACAGTAGAGTTGTGCTCAACGCGCAACTTGGCTGGGAAGCGTAGGCTGTATTTAACATTTGCCTCTCGGAGTGTCTTCATCACATCACTGAAGGCTCTGCGCTGGGTCATCACGTCCGCTGTATAATCAGGAAAAATATACACTCTGGATCCTTTGTAGTAAAGAGGGCGGTGCTCGCGGCTGAGACGCAGGACCCGGTCCTTGTCTTTGTCGTGGTGCATCTTGGCGATAATGGTGCGTGGTTTCTCCCCCTCAGCGGGCTTGGCTAGCAGGATACGATGGGCTCTGTCCACTTTAATTGGCTTGGTGAAGTTTTCACTGCCAAGTAGTTGCGAGACCAACTCGCTCACAAAGTCAGTAGGCCTTCCCTTCTCCTCGCCCTCTTTGATTCCCACGAATTTGAGGTTCAGCCGGCGGGACCGGCCCTCTAAGTCGTTGAGCTTAGCCCTGAGTTCTGTGTTTTCCTTCCGTAAGGATTTTTGGGATTCTTCCAGGAGTTTCAGGCGCGCGTCGTGGTCGTTCACAGTCACTTCTATCCCCATCACTAGCTGCTTCACGCTGTTCTGCTCGGACTGCAGGGATGCCAAAGTGGCTTCAAACTTGTCCAAACGGGATGTGATAGAGACTCGGGTCTCGTCCATCGCTTTCTTCAGACTCTTACCCTGGCTTTAAATTGCAGCCAGAATAGCAGCACTGGCAGTGTCGTCAGATGTTTGGGCTGCTGATGCTTGTCTCGTAGTGGCCATTGTTTGTCGTTTGCCAGCTGCGGTTGCCTTTTTTTTGTTTGTTTGGCCCCTTCCCATCGGTAAATTCCATATAATCTCAACTTTCCACGGCGGTAGTGTTATATTTAGTCTGTTGATACTTTTTAAAGCAAACTGTTAGATAAACGTGTGTTTTTTATACAAAATTAGAAGTTGAGGAGGGAGCTCAGAAAAATGCGACTACTCCATTCACCGCTCACTACTCACCGCTCACTAGCGCCCCCACATATTATTTTTACGCACAGTTATTGTTATGTTTGAAGGCTCACGGTGTCCCATTAAGGATACCAATTGTACACCACAGATACCACAAATTCTTCTATGAAAGAGAGACATCGTGAGGTTTTGTATCAGATTTTTATCATCAATTACTAACGTCCTCGTATGAAATCCTCCACCTAGACTCAGTCTGGAGGAGGGATATACCAGACCTGGAAATAGATTTTGATTAGCAAGAAGCCTGGGCAAATGTTCGACTTGCATCACGGAACCCAGACCATCAACAAATCAATCTTAACTATATTCATAGGACATACTTGACTCCTATAAGACTGAACAGAATGGGTCTTAAACAAGACTCCAAATGCTCCTTATGTACAAATGGGGACGAGGGTACATTTATGCACATGTATTGGGACTGCCCACCAGTCAAGATATTCTGGAAAGAAGTGACCCAGCAATTATCAAATCTCTTAACTCTGAATATACCTGTACACCCCTCTGTATTACTGTTAAATGATGTTTTTGAGTGTGCAGTACCTATACAGCTAAAGAGATTGGTTTTATCTGGTATCACAGCGGCTAAAAAGCTGCTAGCATCACGATTGTTTCAACCAGAAAAGATTTGCCGGAAGGTCTGGATTCTCACATATCTCGATGTGATTTATCTAGAAATATCTACAGCAAGAATTTTGGGTCTCAGTGAATCCAAAATTACAATGTGGTTAGAAGTGGTGGAGAGAATAAAAGCTAGCATATAATTGTAGTGCCTGGTTAGGAGCGAATGATAATGGATGGATTATCCAAGGGGGGGCCCGGGGGGGGGAGCGAGCGAGAGCATATGTGTGTAGGGTATTAGATAGCAGGTATTAGGTGTATATCTTGTATAAGACATTTATTTAAATGGTGATTTCATTGGATGTGCACTGTTAATTAATCCTTGTATATCTAATTTTATGTTGTCATGTTTGTTTATGTGTTTGTTTAAAAAATAATACAAAAAAAAATACAAAAAAATATATATATATGTTTTATTGGGACTGTTGGTGAATCCCAAAATCGGCCCGAAAAGGTCTCCAATGGCCCTAAGTAGGGATGTCCCGATCCGATCACGTGATCGGGATCGGGGCCGATCGCGTGATTATCCGAAGATCTGGATCGGCAAAAAATAATAATAATAAAAAATGATTTTTATTATTATTATTTAAAAAAAATGTATTCAACAAACATGACCATGTTCACGTCAAATTGCATATCATCATTCATTTATTTATTGTCACACAGAGCAGAAGAATTTTGCCAAAACAAACCAATACTGCCCTGTCAAGGCTAACCGGAGTAACTCGAAAAAAGTCAAAATTTAGTGAATTTGAACTTGTCAATAAATGTTTTATCTTGTGACCAAGTTTCAGATGTTAATGTCGCTCAGTTTTGGAGATATGGGGGTTTAAAAACTGCAGTAACTACAAAATCACACTCAAAACCCAGGCAGACCGCAGTAACTTCCAAACTGAGAAAAATGGCTTTAAAGTTTTTTGACTTGCCATCCAAAATGTGTTATAGGTAGATAGATGATAGTACCCAGATTTAACATGTATTAATGAAGTAATCTTTAGGCATACAAAAATATGACATAATTATTTTAATTAACCCCAAAAAAGCAGAAAAGAACTCTGCTGCACGATTTCCTTAAATAATTATACAGGTAATGTACAGGCAAAGTGCAGTAACTTCAAATACAATGTTGTTTTCCCTCCAGCTTTCATAACTTAACCTAGTCATTTTGAAAATGAAATTTAACACCTGAATATATTGGAATGATGATGATCCAAATAAAATGGCTAGGTTAAGTTATGAAAGCTGGAGGAAAAACAACATTGTATTTGAAGTTACTGCACTTTGCCTGTACATTACCTGTATACTTATTTAAGGAAATCGTGCAGCAGAGTGCAGTATCTGCTTTTTTGGGGTTAATTAAAATAATTACGTCATATTTTTGTATGCCTAAAGATTGCTTCATTAATGCATGTTAAATCTGGGTACTATCACCTATCTACCTATAACACATTTTGGATGGCAAGTCAAAAAACTTTAAGCCATTTTTCTCAGTTTCACTGTTTGGAAGTTACTGCGGTCTGCCTTGACAGGGCAGAATAGTATCCAGCTGCAGAACGGCAGACCAGCCACACTCTCAGACCCAAACGCATTTCCTTTGATTATACATCAAATGATTTATGTCAAGGATTGCAATGCCTCGCTTGAATGAAGTAAACTTTTCACCTGGATAACGTCAACATTCAGGGTGAATGTAATGTGAGAAATTGGGATTTAAAAAAAATATAAATAAAATTTAATAAAAAAAAAAAAAAAAATTATCAGATCGGGAAAGATCAGTATCGGTAGATACTCAAAATCACATTGATCGGATCGGGAGCAAACAAATGTGATCGGGACATCCCTAGCCCTAAGAGAAAGCCCTTTTTGTCGTGAAAAAACTCTCTCTTTCAGCAGGTGTATAACAATACTTGTCCAATCGGTGGTAGTGAACATATTGTAGCGATCAGTCATGCAGTAATGTCAGGAAGAATGAGGAGAGGTTGTATTCGTATATGGTGCCTTAATTCCAGCTGAATATGGGTTTTACAGGTTAATACACAACATACCTGCTAATATGCTCGCTTCACGACAACCTAACGTCCGGTCCGTCCTCCCATATCTCCCGGGGGAAACAACACTCCCAGCTAGACAGAGCGACACATAATAGCATATTATACCTGTGAACGGTCGGCTCTGGTGTGGGGCGCTAAGCGATTGTCGTTGAGCGACATATGATCGCATCGCCAGGCGATGTCGGTCGCCCGGCGTGTGCATTGGACTTACCACAGAAATTCTCTTTAGTCTCTTTAGTTGTTATTAATGAATCATAATTCATATTCTCCTTTGTATCATCACAATTTAAGCAACCCTAGTAATAGACACAATATGTTTGACACTGGGAATACATTCACTGAGGTCCATAGATGTCCCTAGATACCAAGAATAGAAGGAATGTTCAGTCAATACATATATACAATATACAATACAGAGTAAAATGAGTAACAGTGAGGTACAATGCAGAAATTAGATGAGGTACAAAACTTAGGGTAAGGTGCAAATTAGTTATGAATGTAGTGCAAATCTCTTTAATAATAGATAAATATAAAGTGTGTTAAAGTGAGTAAAGTTGAGTGGTAAGGTGAGTGTTTGTTTAAAGTGAGTGTGTACATGTGGATGTGTGTGCAGTGAGTGTAGATGATGGGTTGTTACATAGTGTCATTGAGCATCCTGATGGCCTGGGGATAGAAGCTCCTTCTGAGTCTCTCTGTACTGGCCATGAGACTCCGGTAGCGCTTGCCTGACTGCAGCAGTTCAAAGATGCAGTTGTTTTGGTGACTAGAGTCTTTGATTATTCTCTTAGCCTTGGCCCTGCAACGCTTGTTATAATTGTCCTGGAGAGTGGGAAGCCCATGTGGAATAATATATTGATTCCCCAACTCTCATGTAAAGATATCCCCCTCCCCTCCCCTTTGTCCCTTACCCTGTGTCCCCCCCCCCACCCATTTGACCTATCAAATGGGACCCCCTCCTCCCCCTTTCCACTATATAGGGCTCCTCCCGACAGCATTCATTCTTCTCTAACTGGGCAATTTCAGCTGATCACCTTGGGCGAGAGCCTCAACCATTCTCTCTAAATACTATGTATATATTTCTATCTGTCTGGCTAATAAACCTTGGTATTAACTGGATGTCGGTTGACTGAGCACGTTCTTCAGGATATCCACAATATCCCACACCCACTTCCAATTGTGCGTTTGGCTGAACGGGCCACTCTCTGTAGTCTGCTGCGGTCGTGTGCTGTGCTATTCCCAAACCGGGAGGTGATGTTACCAATCAGGATGCTCTCTATTGTGCACAAGTAGAAGTTCTTAAGGATCTTCGGACTCACTTTGAACTTCCTTAGGTGCCTAAGTAAGTAAAGGTGTTGCCGTGCCTTCTTCACTACACTGTCAATGTGTGTGGTCCATGTCAAGTCCTCGGATATGTGGACTCCGAGGTACTTAAAACTGTTCACTCTCTCGACCGGTTACCCGTCGATGCTGAATCACACTAGGCCTAGAGCTGTGTATTGGCTTTGCATGTGGAAAGAACTACCGGGACATTCCTATTCACGAGATCTGCAATGCTCTTGGTCCCCAGAAGTCATTGTAGGCGAGTCAATATATGGTTTAACCCCAAAAAATGTATACAAAAGGTTTTTCAATGGATTCTGGTAGTATTGGCCATGCTAAATAACATACTAAAAGTCGACCAAAATCGACCCCTCCGAAAACCGTCATTTCCAAGATGGCGTCCCAGATGGCGCCGGGGCGATTAAAATGGCTATATCTCAAATTAAGAAAATGGTGCAAAGGATTTCTCAACTGATTCTGGTACCTCTGGGCATGCTCACTAACATACTAAAAATCTAGGAAAATACACCTTCCAGAAAGGCTTCATTTTCAAGATGGCGTCCAAAATTGCGGCTGGCCAAGCTTAAAATGGCTATATATATGTCAATATAAAAATTATATAAATGATTTTGTCATTTGATTCTGGTACCCCAAGTACCCCTAGACATACTTAGGAACATACTAAAGTTTTAGGGAAATACACCTTCCGAAGAGGCTTAATTTTCAAAATGGTGTCCAAAATGACGACTGGGAGCTTAGAATGCCTGTATCTCAAATGGGAAAACATTTCTAAAGGATTTATAAACTGATTCTGGCACCTCTATACATTAATAACGAGCAAAATATCTAGCTAAATATATCTGCTAGGAATGCATCATTTGCATCATCAAAATGGCTGCCTGTAGCTTATTTTGGCTAAAATTAAAATTGGTTATTATATTCAACCTAGAAAGCTGGCTTTGGTGTTGAACACAAAATAAATGACCCACTTATTGTGGTCTTTAGGCCTACTCATCATCATCTTCAGGATCCTCTGGGAGAAACTTGTTATGTGGATTGTCACATTCATGAAGTTGACAAGGTAGTCCATATTTTCTGCCTGAGCAGCGAAGTGTCTTGCAGGCAGTGGTACAGTTACAATGAATGACCTTCAAGAGACTGTCTAGAGCAGCATTCATTGTTGACATGAGTGGGACAAATCTATTGTCCTGCAGGTACCAGCCCCAGTCTAGAGCATCTATACCATCATCTGTTCCCATCCAGACCATGACCTGGTAGTATGCTCTACGACAGTGGAATTTGGTAGCAGATTCAGTTGGTGGTAGACGTTCAGGCGTTACCGTTGATGAAGCTGAGACAACCTTCTTGCTGAAAATGTTATATCTCATTTTTGCAAGCGAATCTGTGCACTTTCCACCAAAAAAGACAGTCATTGCTTGGCACCCAAGGTCATCGATCACATCTGTTGTCTGGTTTGGTACAGTGAATGCATTGGCACAAGCCTGAAGGAGAGGATCCCCTTTTACAAGTTTTTGGAATGCTGTCTTTTTGCCAACTCCGAAGATCCGGGAAGTTGTGTCACAGCCAGTCACAGCATGGATGAACAGCAACTGAGAACACACATCCTGTCCGAGTACTTCTTTCAAATGGTTTATGGCGTACACTTTAAAACTGCCATCAGCTTTCGACTTGTCTGATCTGAAATAAAGGCCCTTGCTATCTCTCTGTGCATAGTAAAGAAGTAAGACGAGGAGATCAGTATCTTCTCCAATCAGCGTTGTCGTGTGAAGAAGAGATGATCCCACTGCGGCCCTTACTATGTCTACATCAGCATCTCCAAGTGAATTGACCACAGTGCAATCCCGTTCTTTCAGTTCATCACTTATCATGTGGATCAGTTTCTGTTTATTCAGATCTCTTGACAGGAACTCCTCCTTCTTACCTGAGAACTCTGTCTCAGCAGTGAAGTTGACAATGGGATGAATATTGTTTCCTCTTCTTTGATGTGTGTTGTCTTTAATGGATGGCCCATCCTCATAGCCATCAAACACAATGGTTGTAGCTGAGCCATAATGTTGGATGGTGAAGTCTGCATATGACTGTGCAATTTTACCATAGCTTTGTCCGTGCTTCCATTGTATTCGGTGAAGGAGTGAACCACCATCAAGAACATAATGCTCCGTTTCTGGTACAGAATCTAGGATTGCATCACTTGCATGATCACAGATTGCGTGCGCTAGTTGTGGTTTATCAGCTTTGCGGAAGATGTTTCCGGCTTCAAAGAGGGCAGGAGGGAAAGGACTGAGTTTGTAACGCATAACCTCCTCCAATGACAGCTCTCCAGTTTGGGAGACAATAAGGAAACGTTGAAAAAGAAGTGCAGAATCAATGATTCGATCAGGAGCAACCTTGATAGACGATTTTTGTCCAAGGGTTATGGCTTTATCCTTTCTACTAAATGAAAATGTGAATGCCGGCTGTCCGATCATTTTGTGCATGATGTTGCGTCCAACAGAGTCATAATCATGCACGTTCACTCCATCCTCAGCGACAACACCTGTAACAACATTCTTTAAAGAAGAGTCTGGAGAGAAAGGTGAACATATAGCAAGTTTTGAAGTGATCTTCTCCAGGTCAGCAGCATCCCTTTTCATCCTTGCCTCTGTTGAATCCTTGTGCTGTTCTGATGTTGTGTATGTCTGGTTTTGAGAACTCCTGCATTGCGGTGTTATACTCTGATGTTATGCCCTTTGACATTGTCCAAAGGGATCTCTGATTGTCGGTCATTCCACTTCCATGTGTCATCCCTCCTGTAGTCTTCAATGACCTCATCAATGTTGTTTCGATTACAAGATCTGAGCTGAGGCCTGCCCATGATTGGCTGCTGCGACGGATAACATGAAAACCATTTTCAAATTGTCTGAAGACATCTGGGTGGTTGATGTGAAGCTGACTCATCTCTTGGACATAAAAGTGTGCCGATTTCAAGTAATTGTAATGCCCAGCCGCAGCGAATATCGGCATGCATTCAGAAACAGCGCGTAGGTGCAAAAGCCAGGAACCTGTGCGATCTGCTGTTATCAGTGACCTAGCAACTTCTAACATGTGTTGGTAATTTAGCCACAACTGACTAGTTTTGGATCTAGCACACAGTTCCATCTTCCTTTTTCCCAGCTCTTCATTTATTGTAATGAGGGTCTCTGATGTGAACACTGTTTCCAATGGCATTTCACCCTTAACTATTGAGGTATACATTGCTTCAGACTGTTCAACCATTGCTGCAAATTCATGACTATCATCTACCATTTCTGATATTATCATGCGGTTAAGACATTTGTCAACCAGAAGATGGCCACGGAATGCTCTCTGAACTGATTTGCCTGTCATCATATGGGCTACTGAGTTCTCCCCATAGACTACCCCTAGAATGTCCTTAAGTCCTGTACCGTCCATCAGTGTACCAATTGCTCCTAGCAAATTCATAAATGTGTGAAATCCTCCTAGGAGCAGGACAAAGGACTTGAGGTGACTGCACTGTGGTGAATCTAGGATTATCTCTGCTGCTTTCCAATATAGGGGTTGGTCAAATGTAACTACTGGGGCAAGGTGGTGTTTGGATGCCAGACCACAAATTAACTCCAGTGTCAACAGAATGCATGTTTTGTCTCCGGAGTACATGTCTATCATTGGTAAGTATCTCACTGAAGACTGCCCTGGATGTTCATCTCCCTTATGAATAATGTGCATCATCCCCTGCCAACCAGGTGCAGGCTGTTTGAAATTGAACGATAACTCCCAAAGCAGATCAACCATCTTGTTACATTCTGCGAGTCTTGGAAGTTCTTTAAATGTGGTGTCTCTGCAAAAGTGTTTGGCGAAGTGATAATCTATTATCACAACTTTTGACCTCTGCACAAGATTCAGTTCATTAATTCTGAACCTCGGAATCCTTTGGTCTGTCTTCTGTCCTGGTGTCAAGGCAGCTATCATGCCCATCCCATGAAATGTCCCTTTCCGATCAATTGTTAGAATATTATGATCTACATTGTCTGCAGCAAATAAGACGGTCGTGTTCAACACATCAATATCCTTACCAAGCATGTTTGATGCAGTACAATTTGCAGCATTCATTTCAAACCTCTGCAGTTCAGAATAGGAAGAGCAGAATCCCATCTTATTCAGCATATCTACAATGAACCGAGACCGGTTTAAGTGGTGCATTTACACTGCTAGGCCAATTTGCAAAGAGGCAAGGACAGCTCGTGGTCGGACTGCCTGTATGATTGCGTGGCCAATACTAGCAAAAAGAAGGCTTCAACTATGCTAGCTTGAGAGCTGGAGAGTGCAAACACCTTTTTTAGTAAGCTATTTGTATTTGTATAGTCATTTTAAGCTCCTGGGCGCCAGTTTGGACGCCATCTTGAAAATGATGCCTTTCCGGAAGGTGTATTTTCCTAGATTTTTAGTATGTTCACAAGCATGTCTAGAGGTACCAGAATCATGTGAAAAATCATAGTTATATATTTTTTTCTATTGAGATATATAGCCATTTTAAGCTTGGTCTGCCGCCATTTTGGACGCCATCTTGAAAATTAAGCCTTTCTGGAAGGTGTATTTTCCTAGATTTTTAGTATGTTAGTGAACATGCCCAGAGGTACCAGAATCAGTTGAGAAATCCTCTGCACCATATTCTCAATTTGAGATATAGCCATTTTAATATCTCCACCGCCATCTGGGACGCCATCTTGGAAATGGCGGTTTTCGGGGGGGTCGATTTTGGTCGACTTTTAGTATGTTATTTAGCACGCCCAATACTATCGGAATCCATCGAAAAACCTTTTGTATACTTTTTTTTTGGGTTAAGTGCTTTTTTTTCATAGATTGACTCGCCTATTGGCCTTACCTCTCTTCCACACGCTAACAGGATGCGATATAACATCAGCCTTCCTGGGCTATGGGAAAAGAAGTGCATGGGCAGTTTGGTAGGCAACACCGGATCTGACAGAAACCCTGGTCGCCCTCACCTTGGAGCCTGAACAGATCAACGCAGATGTCCATGTCCAAAGACTGGAGCGTATGGTCATCATCATGTACAGCAAGAGGTGTGGCTCCAGCCGAGTAGATGAAGCCAGACATCATCCTTTCTCTAATGGTACCAGGTCCCTCGAGAACCTGCCTACCACCCAAGCTGCACTGATTCAGCATGTCAAAAGGGCACTTCTGCAGGCCAGCTTTTACTGGAACCAGGGCCCTCATTTATCAACAATGTGTAGAAAGTGTTCTATTTTCGTTCTTAAGCCCAGAATTTAGAATGTGTGTACGCACACTCCATGTTGATAAATACCATTTGTTCTACGCTCCGCGCTCGTGCACAATTTTAAGTATTTGCATATAGAACCGCCCGTAATTAACCATATACGTAATGAAACACCCCCATGAAATGTGTAAAAGTGGACTAAACCAAGCGAACGCGTGGGAGAAATACGCGACAGGCTGACAGACGTGTACACGCTACAGTGATGTCGGATATGATATCTATTAACTTAAAGACCATTGCTGCCTGGGCAGCGCAAACACTAATATAGACCATTAACCACTGTTTGGCGTTGGTGTCATTAATAATAACCATGCTGGAATATGAATGCCCTTTTTCGTTTCGTTCTTTTAAAGTTTGATTACCCAGGGATTAAAGTTCTCCGTCAATTTGATTCCAAATCGCGATGGATTTTCCGTCAATCTTCTACCTGCATGGTTTAATATGATTTGTAAAGGCATACAATCTATTTTGATGTCGGTATTAGGTATAGCCTATATAAATTATATACAGATACAGCACTCAAAACTCAAACCTCTCATGCCTCTCTACCACTCTCTACCACTCCTCTATTGTTCTTGACCGGGCCAGATTTCACACCTCCACTTCCTCCCACAGGCTGGGCAGATTTTCATCTTAAATTTTTATTCGTCCCAAACGTCCCAGCCCCATCAGATTTCTTAGCTTTTTTCACTGTTTACTTATCATGCATTGCAACACTAATATATGGTCAGTACCCCAAGTCAGACTGCCCATATAAAAATTATTTTGGGGGTCTGAGGGCAGTAGCCCCCGACCCCCTCCCTGGGGAAGCACTTAAGTTAACTACCCTCCCTTTGTTCCCCCAGCCAACACCCCCGGAAAATTAACACCTGAGTAGACTTAAGTGGCACACAAGCAGCAACAAGCAGCAGACAAGCAGCAGAATTGGTTTGATTTTTGAGCGCTGCGTCTGTATGCATAGTCTACATTATGCAACAGTAATTTGCGCATAACGCAGCATGGCACAGACATGTCACACGGAGCCCCGCGAAGCATGCATACAGTAAACTAACTTGATTGTTAATATAACTGTTGTCCTTGTATCTTTACGCTTATGAAAACATTTAATAATATTTATAGGCTATTATGCCCTCGTTTGGCCATAATAGCCTATTCTCAAATGGCCAAATCTCCTCGCTGACGGACCCATGTATAGCCTATATCATATTCCTATATGTCTCCAAGGAATCGTGGGGCTCGGGGAAGAAAGGGAACCCCTGCTATAGCCTATCCTTTACAATGTTATATGCTATTTTATTTACAGTAGTCTATTTATGATTTGTTTCCATAGCCGGTCTCAGTTATGCTGTGGCTGAGATGGGTCAGGATTAATGAAGCTTCTCGGCTATACGAATTAAAGCCACAATTGAAAATAATGTACTTCCTTCTTGACAATAGCATATACTATAACAATAATACGAGAGTACAAGAACAATGAATCTCACTGCCATGTAGCCTACGCCATGCATAGCCTGCCTATGTGATCAATAAAAACGTGAACTTGAATTCCATCATCATATTTATATGTTGTGTCTGTCCACTATGTTTGTTACTTTGTAATTTCCCCCCCCTATGTAAAGCGACCTTGGGTCTCTTGAAACGCGCTATATAAAATGAAGCTATTATTATTATTATTATTATTATTATTATTATTATTATTATTATTATTATTATTATTATTATTATTATTATTATTATTATTATTATTATTATCACGTCTGTGTAGGAGCTCTCAAATAGACTGTGTTAGTCTCAGTGAAGTTTCAACAGAGGTCATCTATTCTAACCAACAAATTTAAGTAGAAAGCATTTCGTTGTGACCAATCTTATTTGGAAACATGACACACAAAATAATGGTATTTCGCTTTTTATTTTAAACAAT
The DNA here is from genome assembly GCF_963971535.1 of Notolepis coatsorum. Classification (NCBI taxonomy): domain Eukaryota; kingdom Metazoa; phylum Chordata; class Actinopteri; order Aulopiformes; family Paralepididae; genus Notolepis; species Notolepis coatsorum. The sequence continues at coordinate 84,624,201 of NC_140171.1, read as the reverse complement.
ATTTAATCGCGTTTGGAGGTGGGTGTTCTGCGTCTGCCCCCCCCCCCCCCCCCCCCCCGTGCCAAACAAGCAGGCCAACCTATTGTTTGCGCGTGAGCCCATTATAATTACACTACTGTCGCTATTTTACAATTAACTATAATGAATTACGGGTCATACAGAACACGCCAGTGTTGGAAGTAATGCACGAAAGCTTATTTCCGCGTTGCAATATTCATATTCTACCGCTGGGCGCCAGGTACGCATGCTCTGAGCTGTGCGTAAATATACGCACAAAGTCAAGCACACGTTCAAGTTGATAAGTCCCACACTTTGCTTAGAAATGATCGTACGCACGGGTAACGCACATATATGTGCGTACGCACCATTGATAAATGAGGGCCCAGGTTCAGTACATGGGGCTGGTACTGGGACTCCACAACCAAGACTTGGGAACCTACTTACAAAAAGTCATGTAGAGAGCACTGCAAATGCTTTAAAACTGGAGTCCATTGCACCTCAATATGTGGCTGTGAGGGTGCCTGTACCAACAATGAGGGTCGAGACTACAATGAGATGACAATTAGTAATATGGTTGTGTGATTATGATATAAAAATCGTCACCTACAGCTTCTATCCACAATCAATCACCCTGGTAAATAAAAAGGACTGAGCACATCCATCACCATACACATTATATCTATAGACTGAGCACCTTGATGTGGTATGTGGATTGTCATTTTGGGCTAATGTGGGGTATGATTCTGTATGTGTATTGTGCAGTATTTATTGTTGTTCTGTCATGTTTTCACCTTTGTTGTTGTTGTTGTTGTTGTTGTTGTTGTTGTTACAGTATGCCTGGCAACCAATTGTTGTTTAGGTTTATTTGACAATATAAATATTGCCAGGCAATCAACGTGTCTGATTCTGATATAATTATATGTTTTATATAATTGCACCTTTATAGACAGAAAAAACAAAAGTTCTGGTAAAACTCACTTTCGGGTAGTCGCCATCTTGGAAATATGCTAATTAGGGGTCCAGACACATCTAATTGTAAAGATAAGCATTCCAATGTGTTTCTAATAGTCAAAAAAACATAAAATAGAAATAATTGTATTTCTAGTTAATTTGGTTAAAAAGTTATAGCCAAGACATTATACGGACAGCGGCCATATTGATTTGGCCACCATGGTGGCCTCGGGTGCCCTGGCTAAATCAATTGAGTATAGCCTACTCTGGGCTACATCTGGGCCAAATGTGGTGCTTTTGCACAAATTCGAAAATATCCCTAAGGCCTCCCTATATGTGATGCCTGATTCGTTCCAACTTTGATGTCATGAAGCATGGTCGCCTCACGTACTACCTGTCATTATGTGTTTGATTGGTCTTGTGCCGAACACACACTTTTAGTTTCAAGTATCAATTACCTTCACGCACCTGTGGTGCATTCTAATTAGTTCCCCTGTGGGCTTTAAGTACCTCGCTCTCCCCTCTGTCCCTGTTCGGGTCGTGCCGTAACATGCCGTTTCTTTCCGTATCAGATGCTCTATCACCAAGACTCCTTCGGGAGGTCCTCTGTCTGTTTATGCTGTTTTCATCTCCGGCGTGAGATGTGCTCCAGCCTTCGCCTCCTGTCGCCGTTGCCTGAGGGGGACACTGGACTGCGCTCTCTAGACTTCCACGGGAGGTATCCCAGTGATCCACTTCAGACCTCCGCGCAGCAGATGTCCTGACGCGCATCCAGACCTCCGCGCAGCAGACGCCCAGACGCACTCCAGACCTCCGCGCAGCTGATGCGCTCTCCGTACCGGCGCGTACTCAAAGCAGACGCGCACCATCCAGACCTCCGAGCCTGGCGCGCTCTTCCGCGCAGACGCACTCCAGATGCGTCCTCCGTACCGGCGCGCACTCCAAGCAGTCGCGCACCACTCAGACCTCCGCGCCAGATGCGCCCTCCGTACCGGTGCGCACTCCAAGCAGTCGCGCACCACTCAGACCTCCGCGCCAGATGCGCCCTCCGTACCGGTGCGCACTCCAAGCAGTCGCGCACCACTCAGACCTCCGCGCCTGATGCGCCCTCCGTACCGGCGCGTACTCCAAGCAGACGCGCACCCCTCAGACATCCGCGCCAGATGCGCCCTCCGTACCGGTGCGCACTCCAAGCAGTCGCGCACCACTCAGACCTCCGCGCCTGATGCGCCCTCCGTACCGGCGCGTACTCCAAGCAGACGCGCACCCCTCAGACATCCGCGCCAGATGCGCCCTCCGTACCGGCGCGTACACTAAGCAGTCGCGCACCACTCAGACCTCCGCGCCAGATGCGCCCTCCGTACCGGCGCGTACTCCAAGCAGTCGCGCACCACTCAGACCTCCGCGCCAGATGCGCCCTCCGTACCGGCGCTTACTCCAAGCAGTCGCGCACCACTCAGACCTCCGCTTGGACACCCGTTTCCAGTGGCGACGCGCTCGCTCCGTTTTGTTCCAACGCTCTTTACGCACAGCGCCTGGGTGAGTTTTTATGACTGTCCTTGATCCTATCCGTTTTTCGTGTGTTTATTTAACACTGAAGATTTCCTGCTTTTTATCAGACAGTCACTCACCCAGCGTTCAGCCTTTTTGGATTGTTTCATTGGGATAATATTTTGGCCTTAACATCGCTCACTGTGTGTTTACACACCGAAGATATTATTCACTTGGATTTGTATTTTGGGACTTCGCTTACAGTGTTTATATACACCGAAGATTCTGTCACTTTGATTACTCTGTTTTTTGGGACTAGTCACCTCTCCTGTCACCTGCTCTGTTCCCCATTGTACTCTGAGCTAACCCACTCCCTCTCTCCCTCTCGGTCCCGTTTACCCACCTCGGAGATCTGCCGAGAGAAGTCTGCAGAGCGGCTCTGATGTACCCACCTGCTTCCCCAGACTAACCATCCCGGGAGAAGCTGCAGAGCAGCTACATTTCATTAATGCTTTATCCCAGGCCTGTTCTGTTTTCTCTGTCCCATTATGCAGCTCCAGCCCTCGCCCTGTTCCAAGGTCTTACCCTGTTTCCTCCCTGTCTAGTCCCTCCAGTCCTCCCTCTCCTCAGCCCGCCTCCGCGGGCCTCTGTCCCTGTTTCCCCACTCTAGTCCTCCTAGTCCCCCCTGTCCCCAGCCCGCCTCCGCGGGCCTCTGTCCCTATCTGCCCTATCTAGTCCTCCTAGTCCTCCCTGTCCAGTCCTCCTAGTCCTTCCCTTGTCCTGCCTTGTCCCTTGCCCCGGCCCTGTTTCCCGTTAGCCTTCCCTTAGCCTTCCCCTTAGCCAGCTCGCCTCTTAAAGGCACTGTACCTTGCCCTTCTTGTTATCCAGTATTTTGTGTTCTCCCTTAAAGGGACAGTGCCGTTTTTCTTTGTTATTCAATAAATGCCCAGTTCTTGGCTTACTCTCATACCTGTCTTGTGTTGTGCGATTGGGGTCGGTTACAAACCATAACAGTTCAGCTGTTTAAATCTGATCTCAGACCAGAGGGTTCAGCTGTTTAAATCAGATCTCAGACCAGAGGGTTCAGCTGTTTAAATCAGGTCTCAGACCAGAGGGTTCAGCTGTTTAAATCTGACCTCAGACCAGAGGGTTCAGCTGTTTAAATCAGATCTCATACCAGAGGGTTCAGCTGTTTAAATCAGATCTCAGACCAGAGGGTTCCGCTGTTTAAATCAGATCTCAGACCAGAGGGTTCAGCTCAGTGGCGGCTCGCCACTAGGGGCGCTCGGGCGCCGCCCCCCCCTCAGGAACTACCCTGGTTATATGAGAGAACAAGAAAAATAAGTTTTTAGTTTTTTGTTTTATAGCCCTATAAATAATATAAACATGTTTAAAATGAATAATATTTACTCATTTTAAGTATGTTTGTATTTCCAATGCACAATATAACGTTATTATCGCAATTAAAAAACACTCGTTTTCCAGAGCAGGAAGTGACAACACGTTTTTTTTTTTTTTTTTGTATTTCTCGGCCCGGGCTATACGCGATAGCGCTCTGAGTGCGCGTCACAGTTTGATCGCTGTATCCGTCACAGCCAATCAGTGCATAACGCGTTGTGCGTTGAAATATGACTATTATGTTGGAATCCGGGCGCGATTTGAAGCGGTCTAGCCAGTAGCGTCAAGAATATCTGTAGCCGCATTTCGCGGAGACGCTCTCTGATTGGCCGACGCCAGTATTTTTTTCCGTAGCAGAATTTCACAGAGACGATCTCTGATTGGCCGAATCCAATTTCTAATGTTCCAATTCTAGGTTATTCCTAGGTTGGTCGGTGGAGATAGTTGTGTTGTTGTGAGAATGATGCAGGCAGCTGTTTGTCTTAGACGAGCGTGCCGTGACTGCAAGTTCTTTAGACTGTTAAGCTTAGGCACTCTTTCAAAGTTGGTTAAGGTTAGAGTTTGTCTTAGAGCATGGCGATAGAACGCCAGGTAGTTTGCAGTCTGTTCGAGCGGAAATGGACAAAGGAATGTACTTGTGTTGTGCTAACGAGCTAACACTTGGCTAACAAGCTATATGGCGGATGCAGTCTGGAGACAGACTACAGTGGACAGTGGTCTGGAATACATCATCAGTGGATTATACACGTTTATCAAGCTCTCCTGCCCTGGACGTTTCAACTAAACAGTGAGTCTCTCTCTCTCTCTCTCTCTCTCTCTCTCTCTCTCTCTCTCTCTCTCTCTCTCTCTCTCTCTCTCTCTCTCTCTCTCTCTCTCTCTCTGTGGTTAACGTTAACGTTTGTAAATAGTTTTTTTTAGGAGCAGTACTGTTAGGCTACTGCTGGCCATTCATGAAGCGAGACATTGCTGATTGTTTATTTATTTTATAACACAAGACTATGACTACCAACTGCCTAGCCAGCCGTGTATCAATCTTGGATGCAATAATAACATTACCTACCACACTGACTATGTCGATGGCTCATTGATTTAACTACTGCAGCTCTCTCGGATTGAAAATACGTGGATTATGGCTTGTTCAATATCGTCGTATGTTTGAATGAATGAATGAATGAGAACTTTATTAACAGATTGCAGAATGGGTACAATACAGTACGGCTCAATACACACAATTGTTAAGGGGATGCAGACCAGAGAAAGACGTTTGTCTTGTTTACATCAGGGTCCCAGATTTTCGATTCATATCGATAGTTTAATAGCTAGCCTTGGCTCGTTTAACAATATGCAAAATATGTGTACAGCCCTGTACTCATACTGAAGTTATTCTTGGTATATAATAGGTCTGATTGTGTAACGAATCGATTCCACGTCGCGCTGTGTGTGAGAGAGAGAAGGAGAGAGGGAGAGGTCTGCCTGTGTTTGGAGACGGGCGAGTTTTGTTTCTAACTTTTCTATTTATATATTGTGTTTCAAGTTGTGAATTAGAGTCTAGACTATACTTTATTTGACTGGTTGTGTGTTGTTGTAGTAACAGCTGAGCGACTCGTTCATAAGAGCCGATTCATTGCCGTGAGCGTGAGTCGAATCGCTCACGTCTTGCCATGAGTCTGTTGCGTGGTACTGTACTGTACATGTTTGCAAAATGTTTGGTATAGCGCCCCTAGTGGCAAAGTACCCACCGGCCGCCACTGGTTCAGCTGTTTAAATCAGATCTCAGACCAGAGGATTAAACCGTTTCCACATGTTGCTGTTTGGTTGAAATCATGTTTGACATGATGATGATTAACATTTCAAGGGGCCCTCTGATTGGTTGACTGACCTCACTAAAACCCATCCAATTGATTAAATAATTCCACTACTAATTTGGCAGATATAATGAGGTATTATTTAAGAATCTATCTTTCAAATAAAAACATTCTGATTGGTCGGGGGTCTATTAAAGAAGGCGGGCCTTTGGTGAGCTGAGGAAGACGATGAGGATCCGGGAAGATGAACGAAGGCCATGATGTACTAGCTCCACTGAATAAAGACATGAGTCAGGAAAGAGGGAGACAAAGAAGGGAGGGGTGGAGGGATGCACCTACAGAGAGGAGGAAAGGAAGAGAAAGAGAGGAGTGATCGAGCGATAGGAGGAGAGGGGGATGAAAGATAGAGAAGAGAGATAGAGGGGGAGAAACACAGTGATTAAGTGAGGTGGAGTGGGAGGGATGCGTTTTCCTTAATGCCAAGCAAGCAGTGCAAAAATGCTTCCGCATTCGTCACCGCACGCCAGTGCGGTAAAGCGCCCTTCTTTTCAGACAAATGCTACCGTGCGTGCACCGGCGGCGGCGTGCTCGCTCAGGTGCGTGCGTGCGCCGGCGTGCTCGCGCGAGGTGCCCGCGCATGCGCATGAGATCCCGCCTTGGTTCGACACGAGCGGAGCTCAATATATATAAGTCACCGCCCCTTATTCAGTATCTAGCAATAGCTCAATTGGCAAGGCCACATGGCTGTGGATCCTATGGCTCGTTTGCTGGCGAGTTCGAATCCCATCGAAAATATTTTTTAACGTGATTTTTTTTTAACGTGTATTCTTTCGCCGGTTAAGGTTAGGCATGGTTAAGGTTAAGGTTAAGGTTAGGCATTGTTTCGGAGTTGGTTAAGGTTAGAACGGTTAAGTTTAGGCGCTGTTAAGGAGCTGGTTAAGGTTAGAGTTTGTCAAAGAGAATGGCAATATAATTTCTATGGTTAAGGTTAGGCATGGTTAAGGTTAAGGTTAAGGTTAGGCATTGTTTCGGAGTTGGTTAAGGTTAGAACGGTTAAGTTTAGGCGTTGTTAAGGAGCTGGTTAAGGTTAGAGTTTGTCAAAGAGAATGGCAATAGACAGCCTATTTCCGCGCGACCTGGGCGCTGGGCGGCGGAAAATGAAAGGCGCATTACTGCACGCCACTACGGTAAATTTTTGCACTGCTTGCTTGGCATAAAGCTACACGCGGGAGGGATAGAGACAGCGGAGGAGGAGAGAGAGAATATGAAGGAGAGGAGGAGAGGAAATCAGTCCTCTGCTGACGTATTGATCCTCATCCAGCATGTATTACTGCCACACACACACACACACGGACACACACACGGACACACGGACACACGGACACACACACACACACACACACACACACACACACACACACACACACACACACACACACACACACACACACACACACACACACACACACACACACACACACACACACACACACACACACACACACACACACACACACACACACACACACACACACACACACACACACACACAAACCACAGAAGCCACCATGGTGTCAGGAAATCTGTCGTGATGTCACTACATGGGTGGAGAGAGACACACTGGGAACGATCATCGATCAAAACCTCGTGATATCCTTTACAGTATCATGGAATTTCCATATTGTCACTTAGCACCATAATACTATCATCAGTATCATAGAATAGAATATAAGTACTATATTGATCCAGAGGGAAATTCAGCACTATAGATCGCTCACAATGAACATTAGGCAGTCAAAAATCACAAAATCACAAATAAGAATAATAATACAGTCAGGGATTGTGTTTCTAAAAGATGTATATACATTCTAAAATATACAGCCAATAATATACAGTAATATACAGTCAAATGTACAGTAATAAGTGTAAGGTAAGTAAAGGTAAAAGTCATAAGTCAGAGTCCAGGGCCCTCATTCATCAACGTGTTCTACGCACAGATCTGTGCTTACCCTGTGCGTACGATCATTTCTAAGCAAAGAGTGGGATTCATCAATTTCGATTTGAACTTGACTCCGTGCTTACATCTACGCACAGGTCAGACCAGGCGTACCTCGCGCCCAGTGGTAGAATATCGTTACTACGCATAAGCACTCCTCAGTCCTGCATTAGTTTCAAGGCGGAAATAAGCTTCCGTGCATTAGTGTTCAACTTCTGTATGACCCGTAATTCATTATAGTTCATTGTAAAATAGCGACAGTAGTGTAATTATAACGGGCTCACACGCGAACAAGAGGTTGGCCTGCTTGTTTGGCACGGGGGGGGGCAGACGCAAAACACCAACCTCCAAACGCGATTAGATATTGTTTCAAATAAAAAGCAAATTATTTTGTGTGTCATGATTCCAAATAAGATTGGTCACGAAATGCTTTCTACTTCAATTTGTTGGTTAGAATAGATGACCTCTGTTGAAACTTCACTGAGACTAACAGTCTATTTGTGAGCTCCCGCACAGATGTGATGATAATAATAATAATAACAATAATAATAATAGCTTCATTTTATATAGCGCCTTTCAAGAGACCCAAGGTCGCTTTACATAGATAGGGGGGGGGGGAATAACAAAGTAACAAACATAGTGGACAGACACACAACATATATATATGATGATGGAATTCATTCAAGATCCTCTCCACCCTCGGGTCTTTGCCACCGCGGCACGGTCCATCGTGATATTGGAGATGGATCGACCAATAGACTGTTACTGTAGCTGTCAAAGCTCCATCACAAATGCAGTTATGTGAATAGAAAGGGATTCCACTCAGTCAATGTTGCGATGCGCATTTGCCTGATACATGTTATTGCTGGATGCCGGGAGGAAGGCGATGCTGAATGTTTTCAATTCATTAAATAAAACGGATTCTTTTTGCAAGGGTTTACTGACTGTCATACAAATGATCAACCAACTACATACTGTAACTTTTCAGTGCACGTTCTTATTTACATTGTGACAACAGCCTTGTGAGTTCCCGCAGTGACCCGCACACAGACATGATGGAATTCAAGTTCATGTTTGTATTGATCACATATAGGCAGGCTACACATGGCGTATCTGCTACATCATACATGGCAGTAAGATTCATTGTTCTTGTATAGCTCTCGTATTATTGTTTATGTAGGCTACCCAATACTGACATCAAAATGGATTGTAGTATGCCTCTAGAAATCATATGCAGCAGGTAGAAAATTGACGGGAGATCCATCGCGATTTGGAATCAAATTGAGGAGAACTTTAATCCCTGGGTATTAATCAAACAACACGGGAAAAGGCAGTCATATTCCAGCGCGGTCTTTATTAGCCGACAACAAAATAGATGCCTCTAAAAATCATATAGCCAATCGAACACAACTAATAAAGACATTCATATTACAGCACGGTTATAATGACACACAACCAACGCCAAACAGTGGTCAACGAACGGTCTTTATTAGTATTTTGAGCTGTCCAGGCAGAATTGCAGCAATGGTCTTAGGGAGCCGTTGATATCTGACATCACCGTTTACAAATCCGCCTTTTATTTATCCCATAATACGCGATAGTGTCTTCTTGGTTCGACAGCAGTGAATTCTCCGTGGAGTTTCTCAGAGTACCGCTCGGGTCAGTCCATTATTTCACATCCCATGGGGGGTGTTTCCTCACTTTCATGACCATATATGGATAATCATGCACGAGCATTGACGGTAGAACAAAGTTCTACGGAGGAGCGTAGAGCCTGCGTACGCACCGTGTGATGAATCCCGACTTCCCTGTGCGTACACTAGTTCTACATTCCGTGCTTACGTGTGGAAATAGAACATATTCTACGTCCACGTTGATGAATGAGGGCCCAGGCCTCATTTATCAATAATGCGTAGAAAGTGTTCTATTTTCGTTCCTAAGCACGGAATTTAGAATGTCTCTATGCACAGACAAATCGGGATTTATCAACCGTGCGTGCACAGGTCATACGTACACTCCGTGTTGATAAATACCATTGTTCTTACCGTCTATGCTCGTGCATGATTGTAAGCATTTGCATACAGAACCACCCCTAATTAACCATATATGGTAATGAAACACCCCCATTGAATGTGAAATAATGGACTAAGCCGAGCGAACTATGAGAAACTTCACTGAGAGCGAGATTGATCACAGAGGTCTAACCAACAAATTCTACGTATACAGCATTTCCCGTTGTAAACAAGCTTATTTGGAAGCATGACACACAGAATAATAGTATTTAGCGTTTTATTTTAAACAATATTTAATCATATGATTATAGATATTTTTTGAGAATAAATAAATCCAAAGAAGTTGTCAATTTCACAGACAACTCCGCTGAGGAGGAGGGAGCATGCAGACTATCTTCGGTGCGCCGTGAGCCAAGGATGTTGACTGACCCAGTCCTACAGAACCAGCACATTGACAGAAATAAATTACAAGCTGACCTGACATTTTGCACTGTAATGCCTGAAATGAACGAGTCGCTGAAGCACATTGCTAATCCTGTGCAACCCAATGGAGAATACAAACTCGTAACCACTATTTTGCGGCTTGCGTTTGCCATATACCATATACTGCAAAAAGCCAAAATAAATATTTTTTTTCGTTGAGGTTTTTTCAAGTTAGATTATTAAGACCTTGCAAGGGTAGACTTACTTAAAACTGCTGTATGATCCTCTTGACTGAAAGCAGGCCTATTGTGCTTGCGTGAGCCTGTTGCTTTTGGTCAGAGTCATTATGGCTTCAGTGGATAACCCTGATCATCTGCATTTAAGTGATATTTTAATTACAGATACCCCAGTAATAACATACAGATTTAATTAAATAAAATTAGGCCTGGGTCGTGCGTTCCTCCCGGCCACCGGCAATGACTTATCAGCCAAATGCAATGATAAACCATGGTGCATTCATTCGGAAAGACCTATTCCAAATGCTATTTATAGGGTTTGACAATAATTACACTAATGTCGCTATTTTACAATTAACTATAATGAACTACGGGTCATACAGAACACGTCAGTGTTGAAACTAATGCATGACACTGATGAAAGCATATTCCGTCCGTCTGCAGTCTTCATATTCTACCGCTTGGTGACATGTACGCATGGTCTGAACAATCTCAAGCACACGTTAATTTAGATAAATCCCACACTTTGCTTAGAAATGATCGTGCACAGGCGCTCCAGTAGCACACCATATATCGCGCTGCATCACAAAGCGGCCGTCCCGGGTTTGATTCCCACTCCCGGTGACTTCCATTTGTCGCATGTCCTCCCCCTCTTCTCCCGTTCATCCTCTCCTCATCTGTCGGTCATGTCTGACCATGAAAAGCGATAATGCTCAAAAATTAATATTAAAAAAAAAAAAAAGTTATCGTACACACGGTTTACACACATATCTGTGCGTACGCACCATTGATAAATGAGGGCCCAGGAAGATATGCCAGAGTTTGTACTGTCATTCTGTGCTCAGTGAGGCAGTGAGGGACAGTGATACGTTATACTAAAGGCCTATAGTCTGATGGCTCAGTGTTGCATCTTGGTAGTCTGAGCCTAACACTGAACATGCTCCTTCTATCAGCCAAGTCTGTGTATAGTGGGTGGGAGGGGTTGTCCATGATGGCGTGGAGCTTGGTGGAGCTCACTGGTATTTGTTCATCTTTAACACAATGGACGCCAGAGGTCGCTATGGGCGCTAGGCCGTTTAAGCCAGCGCTTTGTTCAATGGAGAGAATGCCGTGTTTGCGAGTGCTAAAACTATATTAAATAGTATAGCTATGGATCTAATAACGTTGTCGATTGTCAGTGAGTTTCTTATGGTCAACATGCAAAAAACAGATTATTTTTTCATCCATACATTTTCGTTTTATACCGTGGTGAATATGAGTATAGTTTGAGTGATTCTGAGTAATCCCAGGAAAAGATGCGAAAACAGCCCTTTAGTTAAATCCACTTATCACGTTGCCATTTTTCGCCTGATTATCGAATCATCCTGAAATCAACGCTAGATTATCTGTATTATGTTTCCTCATGCACGCATAAAAGGGGGTCTGGAACGGGGCGCCCATCCGTGCCATGATGTGACCAACGGGACACAGCACACACACATTCCATACAGATAGCTTCGATCGCGGGAGAAATTAATATAGGATCAACGGAAGATTGGATATATACTGTCCTTACCTTGTCTCTGATGTAATGCAAAAAGAATAATCCAATTATCTGATCGCCATTCCAAATACTGGTTGCGGTAGTCTGTCCCACGTTATCCAGCATTGCACATGGACTCGTCGAGGCATCCGTGGTGACCGCTTGTCTTGCCGGAGTATTTAGACCCCGCCCGCGTGCTGCAGCTCGGCCGAGAAAACAAACTACATTGTTTCAAATGGAGTGTAATAGCAGCCGCAGGCGTTAGGCGGCGGTATTGACCGTCTGCGAGCTCAGACACATTCAGAACAGCATGCACAAGGTGCCTCGATGGATTATGTATGGAATAGTGAATAAAAGAAATAACAATCATAACAACGAGTTAACTCGTTGTTGGCGCTCAACGATTGGCGGGCTAACACGAGTTAACTCGTTGTTGGCGCAGAAAGGGTTAAAGGAACATGCCAACTTTTTGGGAAATTAGCTATTTTGCCATCTACCCTGGAGTTAGACAAGCAGATACATACCCTTTTCTTCTCAGTGCATGCATTAGGCTTAGGGAACAGCCGCACCGTTAGCCTAGCTTAGCGTAATTCACTGGAAGTACAGTAGGTGTGCCAGTGTAGCCTAGTTCCCAACAGTCACGAAATACACTCAAAATACAACTCCAAAACGTTCCTGTAAACATGTTGTGACCTGTGTATTTACCACGTGAACAAATTTAAATAATAATTAGACATTTTCGTTTTCTAAGCAGATAATATACTCAGAAATAATTTTTGCAGAACCACTGCTGCCTATGTGCAGTGAATTCATCACCTCAAAAGCCCTGTTGTTTTTTGAAAAACTGGGCTTTTGAGGTTTTAATTGATTTGTTATCCTTGCTTTTTGCCTTGTCTCATTATCTTATTGTTATGATTTTATATGCTGTGTAATTGTATATGCTTTTTTTACTTATTTCTTTATGTACACTCAACGTGACTGTAAATGAGGGAAACCTCAGTTGCCTTTTCTAGTTTAAATAAAGATTTTAAATGACATGAAATTAAATACCTTAAATTGGATAATACCATGGTATTATTCAGATGCAAAATTGGCACCATGTCTACCCATGAGGTTTACCATGGAGAAAGTTAGAAGCACAGGCAGCTCCTGGTGAATGGTTGTAGCAAGGATCAAAACAATAGGAGAGGCCGCACATATTACTCTATACTGTGTTTCATTGCAACTAATTGTTGATTCTAAGCCTACAGCACAAACTACCCCATAGGCTGCTATCCTTATGCCTAAAGATATAAATGTTATACGATATGCAAAGAGACAATGATAATATGTGGTGTATTGTGTAATAAATTAATTAATTGACATCGCATTGTGCCAATATCTCTCCGAACTCCTCCACTTTGTTTACCTTACCTGTATATAAATGCCTGTATATAAGTACATTAACACATTGACCGCCAGCACCAGGGGACGCTGATACCCCATTCATCGCCAGGTCTTTATTCAATGGATATTGTTACGAAGGATCAGATTAAACCGAATATATGTATTTATTGATTGATATATATTGCATAATATTTGTATATCGTTTGATATCCCTTGTGTATTCCTTGTACATATACACGGAATATCCCTTTAACCTAGTACAGACCATAATATTTCGTTCTCCTATTGGACAGCGGTCCCTTAGGCGCCATTGCCATACCCCCAGGGTCTAGTTCAAAGTCACCGTCAAAGACATGCCTGGGCATGAACGGCTCTGCACAAGGATACGAGACAGGAATAAGGCTGGTACTAGTTTGTTCACCTAACGTATAAATACGGCGCAGGTGAATACAGAAGTGTGTTACCCAATAAGTTGAAGCCTCACCCACGATACAACGTGCGGTGAAGTATGGCCTGTTTGGCCCCAAATAGAGCATTGAGACCGCGTGCGAATTAATAACTAAAGTATCAGAGTTTAACGCTGTACCGTCGAGTTCGACCTATTCTATTATTTCAGTAATAGTCTATTTATGTATAGTGTATCGTGCGGCTACCGTTCTACAGTGACCAGCATTACCAACGCTTCCTCGCACCAGCTAGGAAGTTCCAAGTCAGTCAGAAGATCCTTAAGAACTTCTACTCATGTACAATAGAGAGCATCTTGACCGGCAACATCACCTCCTGGTTTGGGAATAGCACTGCACAAGACCGAAGCAGACTACAAAGAGTGACACGTTCAGCCGAACGCACAATTGGAAAGGGGCTCCCCACCCTCCAGAACATTTACAACAAGCGTTGCAAGGGCAAGGCTAAGAGAATCATTAAAGACTCCAGTCACCCGAACAACTGCCTCTTTGAACTGCTGCGGTCAGGCAAGCGATACCGGAGTCTCAAGGCGAGCACAGAAAGACTCAGAAGAAGCTTCTATCCCCAGGCCATCAGGCTGCTAAACGAACAATGAATGAACACTACACAACAACAACCACCATAGATCCTCCCCTACACAACAACAACCACCAAACGCACATAGCACACACATCCACACGCACACACTCACTTTAAACAAACACACTGTAGCACCCACTCCACACACTTTATAGCACACACCCACTTTAAACAAACACACTGTAGCACCCACTCCCCACACTTTATATTTATTGATGAAGGATTGCACTACAACTCGTACACCTTACTGTAAATTGTACCTAAATTGTACCTCATCCCATTTCTGCTTTGCACTATATAGTACTGTACATTAGTACACTGCATAGTATTGTATATTATATGGTAACTCAGAACATTGTACATATGTCTATACCGAACACTGTGACCTCATTTTCTTCTTCTAAACTACATGCTATACTATGTTATTTGATACTATCTTGTCTAGCACAGTCTCTGGAGCGTAACAGTAAGAAGCATTTTGTATGAAAGTATTCTGTACTTCTGTATGACAACTATTAAAGAAACTTGAACTTGAAGAAACTAGTGTGCTTATCCAGGCTGGGCTGCTTACCCTGGTGCTTTCACCCGAGGAGCCCTAGACGAGGACCGTGTGGACATGTACACTGGATAATCTACCCGACGACTACATAGCCCTTTTCGGCTGGATTATATTTGCTTTGGTCCTGTAATTGATGGAGCGGAGAATCGCCTACACCCACAATTGTGTGGGATTTACCTTGTGAGGAGCAACGTCGAGCCCGCCTCTCAGAAGCCTGAGGCTGGCTAGCTTTCTTCCATGTGGAGCTGCATGCCACGGAGAACAGCTGTTATTCGTCTGCGGATCAAGAGATTATTGCACCGTCTCCTGTACTTGGAGTCTCTCTATTCATCGTTGACCCAGACTCTACTACCGACAAATCATCTCCCCTTGCTGGCCTACAACCGGAGGGACCCTACCAGTATCTCCCGCTGCCTTACTAGAGTACCATAGATATAATTCCTACGATTCAGGTTGTATTATTATCTCCTGCGTAATATGAGAATGGACATACGTTATTGATTTGCCTACGCACATTCCTTTGCCTTATAAGCGCACCTTACGTAAAGTATATTATGTACTATCATTGCTGCTAATAAATATTCTTAAACCCAGTTTTGTGTGGAACCGTGTCATTGTGGAGGTGTTCTCATCATATACCTGTGTACTGTATGGCCAGTAGTAATGTACATAAGACAGTAGTGGTTTAATGATACCATACTTATATAATACAGTCAGGGAATTGTACCCCTCAGGTACAATTGGTCCTTCGAGCCCCGGATAGTAATTAGCGTAATATTAATATTAACATGGCCGATGATGAACACTCCACAAACGGTTCTCCTAAACTAGATCGCCCGCAGCGCAGACATCAGCCACCTCCTTATCTAGAGGCATACGTTGTCAGTCCAATACCTAGCTTTAAAAGGAAGTTAAATACGGATAAAGTAACTAAAGCGGATAGTAAAAGTATGCCAAACCCTAACGACCAGGCGACCCCGCCAGTAGAGACCCTAGTGGGTTCTAACGTAACTGACCAAGCTCACGGGGGGGACCAGGAGGGACATGACATGACTTTACCCCCCGACAACGGCAACGGGACAGTCCCCGGAGAGCCCCAGGATAAAGAAAGCGCTCCAGGGACGGAACCCGACCCACTACCAGAAGAGACGCACACCCAGGAGATGGATCTCCTCGGAGCGCGACAGGAGAACGGATCTCCAACGAGCACTGCCAGAAGCCGATCACCTCCGCCTGTGTCTTCCCCCAGCGAAGCGGACAAGATGCTGGCGCAGGCACTCATCGCCACCATGGCAGCCTCCACCGAACGACTTCAAGCGCAACAGGCGAGCGAGCGCGAACAAGCTGCAGACCAACGAGAGCGCCTTCACGCGCAACTCCAAGCGCAAGCCCTCAGTGAACGCGAACATTCTACAACCGAGCGAGAGCGCTTCCAGGCGCAACAAAGGAGTGAAGACGACCGCATAACACTGGAGACCAGACGCCTCCAGACGGAAGAGAACATTGAGAGAAGCCGCGCCGATGCGCAGCACGCCGCCGCCAATGCACAACGCGACGCCGCCAATGCACAGCTCCACGCAGCCCATGCCAGCGCCAATGCGCAGCGCGACGCCGCCAATGCCCAGCGCGAAGCAGTGCGAGACGCCGCCCATGCCCAGCGCGAGGCAGAGCGCGACCGGCTGCAGGCGCAGCTGATGGACAAATTGATTACCATGGCGACACCCCCTCAATCCGCACGGAGCTCCCGGAGATCGTCAAGACAAGGGTCTAGGACACATTCCCCTACCCGACCAAGCGACCCGGGACCCCGCCAACAGGAGGATCCTGTCCACGTCTCCGAACCCCCTCCCCGGCCGGTCCATACGAGACCCAGCAACCGGGAAGAACCGGACCACGCCGAGAGACTGAACCGAAGACTCCAGGACCTAGCAGAGGAAGAGGAGGAGGAAGAGGAGGAATGTCAAGCCGACCAGCAGAAACGTACTCTGGACCAGGAGGCCCAGTACAGCCCCGACCAGCAGCAACGTACTCTGGACCAGGAGGTCCAGTACAGCCCAGACGTCAGCCCCGAGGCACTGCGCTACAAACCCCCGACTCAACTCACGGGTGAGTTTGACGCACCGTCAGCACCGAGGAACAGCACCTGGGTACCCGACCTTCGGTACCCACCAAGTACCAGCCCAAGACGACACGCACGGGGAGACTCGCCCAGGAGGCCTCTCCCCCAACGCTCACCGATGTGCCAGCCATCCATGGCATCGTACCTTGGCACACCGACGTTCCCGGACTTCACACACGAGAACAGAGCACAGTACACAGAGCTACGAATGTGCTTAGAGACAATGATGTCCGATGTACCGGATGAAACGTACAAGTATGCTATCCTACTCAAGCACCTGAAGGTGCCCAGAGCGCACAATATAGCGCTGGCATATTCCAACTCTACTACCCCATACACCGCGGCTCTAGTAGCCCTCGACCAACGTTATGGACGCATATGGGACTACGTGATACAGGAGATAAGAGACATTGACCGTCTCCCCCCAGCCAGAGACAACAGAGCATTGGATGACCTCTCTATCAAGGTACAGTCCCTGGTAGGGATGCTGGGGGCCCAAAAGGAAAAGGGGATATACGAACTGTACGCTAACTCTAATGTAGAGAGAATATTAGAGAAGCTCCCTCCCGCCCGACAAGAGCGTTTTCGGCGGCAGAGAGACCACCGCGACCCCAACGGTCCAGAGGCATCCCTCCTAGACTTGTCTGATTTCCTCGCCAGGGAGGTCAGCAGCCTACGACTGGACACGTTCGTATGGAGTGGACCAAGCCCAAGACCAGGACCTCGGGGATCAAATGATAACCGCCGGTCGGTGACCGTTATGCACCAAGCCGAATCAGTACCGCAGCACAAGAACCACAACACCCCCTCGACGAAAGAGGAGTGGAAGATTGAATGCCAGTACTGTGAAGGAGAACATCGGCTGTATCAATGCGACACTTTCGGGAAGCTGACCACGGATGAGGTGAGTCAGTGGATCAAGGACCACCGCCGCTGCTTCCGCTGCGCGCGCAGCCACCTGGCAGCTGAGTGCCGCTTGAAGAAGAAGTGTAGCAGGTGCGGCGGCACCCACTTGGAGGTCCTGCATGACATCAACAAGCGTCCGCCAGGACAACAAAGTGGGCCCGTCACGGTAATGTACCAGGCCGAGGCGGTGGCACCAGTACCAAAGATCCACCAGACCGCTCCCTACTGTCTTGACTGCTACAGCAGACACTGGGAGTCACGGTGCTACTCGGACGACCGCGAGTCGGCACCACCCCAGATGATCCAAAGCAACCGACCAACAGGAGTGTTCCACATTGACCAGCATAGCGGGACCCCCCGAGTGCTCATCAAAGTGGTCAGAGTGCTCCTGAGCTACGAGGACAAGGTCCTGGACACTTACGCCGTCCTGGACGATGGGTCTGAAAAGACTCTCCTCCTCGCTTCCGCCGCAGCCCAGTGGGGCCTGCGGGGTGCCAAAGGTACCATGACCATACGCACCATCAGAAGGGACCAGAAAACCATAAAAGGTGAAAAGGTCTCCTTCAAGATAGCAGCGGTGGACCAGCCCGAGAAGCAGTATAGTATAACCAACGTCTTCACCAGCCACGACATAGGCCTATCACAGTACACCTACCCCATCCCACAGCTGATGGCCAAGTATGTGCACTTACGTCAACTACCTATACCGCTTATCGACGGCGCCACACCGACCCTGCTCATCGGCTCTGACCACGCGGACCTCATTCTCCCAATTGAGGCGGCCCACATCGGACCCAAAGGATGCCCAGTCGCGGTTCAGACCCGACTGGGGTGGACGCTCCAGGGCCCCCTCTACGGACTCGACAGTCAACCCACGCCTACACGCTGCCTACACACAAAGGCGAGCGACACCGGCCACTCCCTCGTACAGCCCGTTGAGAGGCTATTGACATTAAGCGAGAGGCCTGTGAGAGAACCGTGGGCACAAGAGGGAGTTCGGAACTCCACCCCCCTCAGCTGCGCTCCAGACGTAGCTGACCTCGAACCCAGCACCCCAGGCGACTCCTTGACGGGGCGGCCGGAACCGGCCCCTCCTCAGACGGGGTACAGAGCAAACAAGAGAAACAGACGGAGGAGGAGGAGGCACAGCCAAGCACAGATCAAAGCAGTCTCAGGCCCGCTTCCTCCTAAGCCCCCCTTCATCCCGTCCAGTCGTCATGATCATAGACCAGTCACTACCCCGAGCTGCGTGGCCGGCCGGCCGCGTAAGCAAAGTGACCACTGGTGCCGACGGAAAGGTCAGAGCGGCAGAAGTGCTCGTCCAAGGGCGGACATACACCCGGCCTGTGGCGAGGCTAATAGAGTTGCCAAGGCTCCCCGACACTATTGATGACGACCAGGACCCCCTGACTTTGTGAACTGCCCTACCCTCACAACAGACATTGAGTAGTGGACAGTGCGGTTAATCTGTCTCTGCTTATCTAATTAGGTGGGACTAATTAGGGGGTGGCTGTTACGAAGGATCAGATTAAACCGAATATATGTATTTATTGATTGATATATATTGCATAATATTTGTATATCGTTTGATATCCCTTGTGTATTCCTTGTACATATACACGGAATATCCCTTTAACCTAGTACAGACCATAATATTTCGTTCTCCTATTGGACAGCGGTCCCTTAGGCGCCATTGCCATACCCCCAGGGTCTAGTTCAAGGTCACCGTCAAAGACATGCCTGGGCATGAACGGCTCTGCGCAAGGATACGAGACAGGAATAAGGCTGGTACTAGTTTGTTCACCTAACGTATAAATACGGCGCAGGTGAATACAGAAGTGTGTTACCCAATAAGTTGAAGCCTCACCCACGATACAACGTGCGGTGAAGTATGGCCTCTTTGGCCCCAAATAGAGCATTGAGACCGCGTGCGAATTAATAACTAAAGTATCAGAGTTTAACGCTGTACCGTCGAGTTCGACCTATTCTATTATTTCAGTAATAGTCTATTTATGTATAGTGTATCGTGCGGCTACCGTTCTACAGTGACCAGCATTACCAACGCTTCCTCGCACCAGCTAGTGTGCTTATCCAGGCTGGGCTGCTTACCCTGGCGCTTTCACCCGAGGAGCCCTAGACGAGGACCGTGTGGACATGTACACTGGATAATCTACCCGACGACTACATAGCCCTTTTCGGCTGGATTATATTTGCTTTGGTCCTGTAATTGATGGAGCGGAGAATCGCCTACACCCACAATTGTGTGGGATTTACCCTGTGAGGAGCAACGTCGAGCCCGCCTCTCAGAAGCCTGAGGCTGGCTAGCTTTCTTCCATGCGGAGCTGCATGCCACGGAGAACAGCTGTTATTCGTCTGCGGATCAAGAGATTATTGCACCGTCTCCTGTACTTGGAGTCTCTCTATTCATCGTTGACCCAGACTTTACTACCGACAAATCCTCTCCCCTTGCTGGCCTACAACCGGAGGGACCCTACCAGTATCTCCCGCTGCCTTACTAGAGTACCATAGATATAATTCCTACGATTCAGGTTGTATTATTATCTCCTGCGTAATATGAGAATGGACATACGTTATTGATTTGCCTACGCACATTCCTTTGCCTTATAAGCGCACCTTACGTAAAGTATATTATGTACTATCATTGCTGCTAATAAATATTCTTAAACCCAGTTTTGTGTGGAACCGTGTCATTGTGGAGGTGTTCTCATCATATACCTGTGTACTGTATGGCCAGTAGTAATGTACATAAGACAGTAGTGGTTTAATGATACCATACTTGTACCCCTCAGTTACAGATATAATTTTAGACTGTGACATTTGCGAGTGCTTAAAATATATCTTATATTATATCTATGGGTCTAATAACGCCGTCGGGTCTCAGTGAGTTGCTTCTAGTGAGCAACATGCCCGAGACAGATTGTTTTTTCATCTGTACATTTCCGTTTTATACCGTTTTGAATAGAGTATGGTTTGGGTGTGTTTCAGTAATTCCAGGAAAAAGGCGAGAAAAGGCATTTTACTGTAATCCAGTCATCACGTTGTAATTTTTCGGCTGATTATCTAATCATCCTGAAATCAATGCTAGATTATCATTAGTATGTCTCCTCGTCCATACATGAAATGACCGTCGTAGTGGGGCGCCCGCACCCCCCACCCACCGCAGCCAACGGTAAACAGCCATACACGGTCCACACATATAGCTGTGATCGCGGTAGAAACAGGCACGCGGGAACTATAAAACGGCAGGGGGTGCTGGGGGGTCGCCAGATGAAGATTCTTTTTTTTTTTTTTTTTTTGGTGGTCAGGCCACTGAACTTAGAAGCAGGCCAGGCCAGTGTTTCTATTTGCACCAGCGCAATAGTTAGATAACCTAGGTGGGGAACAACCAGGAGATCACTGCAACTCACACAAGTTGGAGAACTATCTCTCTCTCTCTCTCTCTTGCTCTCACACACACACAAAGGGAGCCGCATGTGATTGGTGGAGGCGGGATCCTTACGAAAAACTGCTAATCATTGACACATGCTAGCCTGTAATAATCCCCCCCAGAAAAATGTACTTTGCATTTGATATATTGCAAATATATGCCATCACACACACTGGCATTTAAAGGGTTATAATTATAAAATGAATATGTGGTGTTATGATCAGGGCTGAAGTTGAATAAAATATTGTATTTATCAATTACAAAAAACTGAAAATCCATAAAAATCTGTGTTGTTGCTAATCATACATATGCTAGCCTGTTTTTTAACAATAAGTTGTGATGCCATCACAAACACTGGCATTTAAAGTGCAACCTTCACGTTGTATTTTTGTTCAATAAACAATGTGGACTAGGCCAACAGTGACTTTCATGAAGAATTGGAAAAAAAAGTATTGAAATTGACCCAGTTTTAGCGTTTTTATCAAAACATTTTGTCTGCCCAACACAATCAACATGCACATGCATATTTTAATCAATGGTTTATAACGTGCACGTGTAATGTCGTCACAACAGGTATTGGTCACCAGGGGGCTCACCAGTGGGCGCTGAGAGTCACACAGCTAGTGGCAGGCAGAGAGCCTTGCTACCATAGATATATGCTTGCTACTACTAGCCGAATGGAAATGTATCTGTTTCACCTCACTATTGCTCCGTGATTATAGCCATCCATCCATCTCTAAAGCTAACCACTATTTGTAAAAGCCACAACCACGTTACCATATTTGTAATAATGTAAATCATTGTGTCGTTGTACACATATTGTGTTTATAACGTTAGTAGATAACATAGCTCAGCTTGGTAGCTATTGTGCTAACAACATATCCCGACATCCGGCTCGCTGGCCGGCATGAACGGCGGACCCAAAATGGTTCTCTCCTCTCTGTACACCCCGACCCGTCCCCACGGGTGCCCTGCCGGGGGGCCCATGGACGCGACGGCGGCGGCAGCCGCAGGGCGCCCGAGCCCGCAAAGGCTAGTGTTACACGATAGCTATGAGCTAACTAGCGCTGCGGGCTCCGGCGCCCTGCGGCCGCCGCTGTTGTCGAGTCCACAAGCTTCACTCGGTGCATCAGTCACGAAAGGGGCTATGATGAGCTTGGCAAGCCAGAGTAAAACACAGTTTTCATTCAATCAATCAATAACAACATTAACCAGACTCTCGTTGTGTCTATTATGCTAACGCTAACGTTACCTCATTGTGTCTATTCTACACAGATAGCCTCTCGTGTCTATCTGCTAACGTTAGCATTAGGCTAACTAACGTTACGTCCCTAACCCCCAACAACAAGCGTAACTAATCAGCGATCTTTTTGTCAGACTAAACTCTCCGCTCGGTGGCAAATTGTGTTGATGTCGGTTTTGTTTCATCAATAAATGAGGCAGAATACACAGTGACTGTATCCTTTTTTATTGCACTTGTTTCTTGCTGCAAACATACAAAAGACATCCTACGCGAGACATTAAAGATGGCGGCGTTCTGTTTTCGTTCAGACTCCCCAAACAGTGACGTGTCTCTCTTCTGACCAATCAGTGGTCTGCAGTTTTTCACGTGTCATTTCTGGAGCTCTCATGCTGATCATCAGCAGCCCTGCCTCCCCACACGGAGACAAACTGAGTACTTTATTTTAGTGGAAAAGCAACATTAGATTCGGCTCATTAATATGCAAGCCACACCTGTTGTGACGTCGGCGTTTGATAAGCTTTTTTGATTCGCGCGTGCATGTTATTCGAGCGTGGACCTTTTTAACTCTTTCAGAGTGGCATTTCCGGTGTCAAATGGAAAAAAATAAATAATGAAATTATATACCAATGATGTAAACTACCCATAATTGATCAGTAGGGTTTAACCTAGAGGTTGGGCTTTAAAGGGTACAAATAAAAAAAATGCCTGCACCAGAATGCAGGAAATTAAGTCTTTGTAACAAAAAAATTCCTGGTGGGGGACCCCCAGACCCCCTGCTTAAAAAGTGGCCTGACTGGGGCTATATTTCCTGGCCTGAATGATTTCCCCTGTCCGGCCCTGGTTAAAAGCCTCCAATGCTTATTAGTGTGTGTGCGTTTGAACGTTTGCATGTTTCAACCATACATTTCCATTTAAAATATTTTTTTTTACCTCCTATAATAGTGGGGGTCGCGGCTCTCTGACACTGTTTTTTTTGGGTCGCGGCCTGAAAAGTTTGGGAACCCCTGGTCTAGCCTGTACCCCCCAGACATGTTGCTGGCCCCGTCAAAACAGTATCCTATCAGCCTCTCCATGGGCAGGTCGAGGCGTAAAAGTATTTTATACACAAAAACAGCGTCTCGGCTGTTGTGTCTGGGCCGGGCATTGTAAAAACCCCAAAAGAAGTTCTGAGCTTCCAAGTTGTCATCGGCGAACTGTATATTACACGAGAATTGTTCTTTTCCAGTGAGTGACATCAGTGGTTCCGTCAGCGCTCAAGCCAAAGATTGGGCTTTTGGATGCTTTGCCTCTAATTTGTCGCTGAATATCATGGGCAAGCAGCTGTAAGATTTCGTTTTGGATGTTGTTGGACATCCAGTTGTCTCTCTTTTGGAGCCAATTCTTCAACTCGGGATCAGACTCGGTGCGCACTCTTTCCATCATGAGCTGCCATAACACCCCATCCCTATTTGCATCACCCCTCAGTGGAAGCCCCTGGCGCCCGAGGGGGGGTATAGGGGAACAGACTCAGTTAACTCTTCAATACCTGATGCTGAGGCTGAACCTGTCGTCTCTGTCTCTCTCTGACGTTTATCAGATTTAGTGGGACTGTCACTGGGAACGGCGGGACGTTTCGAAAATAAATCTGATATTTTTCTTTTCTGCAAGTGAGACATTCTGTGCTAGCAAAGTCTGACTACTAGCTCAAATCGACTGACTGCGCAAGCACTGTATCACAGTAGCTCAGTGGTTCGTGGCGCGTGGGAAGGGCGGGAGACGGGAGGTGAATACAATTAGTTGTTTCACCTCTCATTCAATCAGTCTGTGACAGTCTGTCATCACTCGAAAATCTACTCTGTTTTACACGTATGATTGTGTACATACAGTAGTGTAATTGTAACTGAGGGGTACAATTCCCTGACTGTATTGATAAGTATGGTATCATTAAACCACTACCGCTTGTACTTTAACTTCTGGCCATCCAGTACATGATATAGATATGATGAACACTTTCCCACCTGATGAAACGAAGTCCACACAAATGTATAAATCGAATATTTTATATAGCAAAGGGTATATACAACGTTCACTTAATGACATTTATGATTTGAAATGCACTTGTATGGCAAATGAGTATTCGTAGGTAAATCAACATTGAATGTCCAATCTCTGGTTACGCAGGGAGCAAATATACAACCTGGTTCTTTAGGGAACTATAGCGATGGTACTTAAATGATTATAGCTGGATACACTAAGGGGGGGGGGGTCCCGCTGGTTGTAAGACAGTAGGGGGGGGTTAGAAGAGCCGCTGGCGGTATCCCATCTGGCCGACGATTTCTTGGGAGAATTCAGAGTCCTGAACACGATGCCCACAGAACCTCGGTCCGCAGATTAATACAGCTGGACCCTCTGGTGGACGGTAGCTGCCGGTCCACAGATGAAGAGACGTGAGGCGACCTCACTCGGGGTAGAGCGCCGTCTCACCTGGACTCCTCTCCGGGGGGTAGTTCCAACACTCAGCAGTGTTGGCCGTTATCCATGGAATAATCAAAGCACCCAAAGCATGTAGATAATCCAAGCCGTGGAAGGCTCGCCGTCGTCCGGGTAAAGTAATCCAATGTACAGGTCCACTCGTCCTGGCCCGGAGCTCCTCGGATGCAAGCACCACACGTGGTCTGCCCAGCCTGGTTAAGACTCCAGATAACGTCAGGAACGATGGGGGGTACTGCTCACTTTATAACTCTAACCGAACGATGCACCATACATAATAGACTATTATTAGCTTAATAGAAATACGTCCAACTCGACGGTATAGTGCCAAACTATGACAATTCAACTATTAATCCACACGATATCTCAATGCCTATTCTGAGGCCAAGTAGGCCTTACTGCACCACACGTGCGTCGTGGGTGAGGCTTCGCGTCTGTTACTTAGTTGGAGGGTAAAGAACTAATGGACTAAAAGAAAGTTCTACTTTACTTGCGCCATATATATATGCGCTGTGAACAAATAGTACCATTCGTATTTCGCCAGACGTATTCCTACGCGGAACCGGGCTTGCCACGACATGTTGGTCGGCACGATTGAACTTGAACCTAGGGGTATGGCTGCTGGCGCCAGGTTCTCGTCCAATGGTAGAATGAAACTATTATGGGCTGTTAGTAGACTAAAGGGATATTCAGTGCATATTGTACAAGGAATATACAGGGGATATCAAACGATATACAAATACTATTAAATATATATCCATAAATAAATATATATATTCGGTTTAATCTGATCCTTCACAACAGCCGCCCCCTAATTAGTCCCACCTAATTAGCTAAGCAGAGACAGATTAACCGCACTGTCTACCACTCAAGGTCCGCTGTAAGGGTCAGTCAACTCACAAAGTCATGGGGTCATGGTCATCATCGATAGTGTCTGGGAGTCGGGGCAGTTCTATTAGCCTCGCCACGGGTCGTGTGTAAGTTCGCCCTTGGACGAGTACTTCAGCTGCTCGGACCTTGCCATCGGCACCGGTGATCACTTTGCTTACGCGGCCAGCCGGCCACATAGCTCTGGGTAGTGACTGGTCGATAATCATGACGACTGTTCCTTCTGTCAAATTGTCTCTCTCTTTTACCCACTTCTGGCGGGTCTGTAGAGACGGTAGGTAGTGGAGTAGGAAGCTGCTCCAAAACTTGTCAGCTAGCACTTGACTGTACCTCCACATTCTTCGGCCGTTCGCTTCTTCAGGCCTGTACATTGTCTGGGGTAGCGCGGGGTCCAGCCGCCCCATTAAGAGTGTGTTGGGGGTGACTGGGTCGACATCTGCTACATCACTGGAGACGTAGCCGAGGGGCTTGGAGTTCAATACTCCCTCGATCTCCGTGAGGACTGTCATTAGGACTTCTTCCGCCACAGTCTGGGCCCCAAGCACGGCGTACAGGGCTGTCTTTATAGAACGTACTTCTCGTTCCCAGGTTCCACCGAAGTGGGGTGCGTTCGGGGGATTAAACTGGAAGTCAATCTGGGATGGAGCGAGGTGGGTCTTAAGTTCTGGGCCCATAGCTTGGAAGCTCTCTCTCAGCTCTCTTTCTCCGCCTTTGAAGTTTGTCCCGTGATCAGACAACAATGTAGACGGTTTTCCTTTCCGTGATGTGAATCTTCGGAAGGCCATAAGGAATGAGTCTGTGCTCATGGTCGGAAGGAGCTCGATATGTATCGCTCTGGTGGTCATGCATTTGAATACAATACCCCACCGCTTCTCGGTTCCTCTTCCTTTCTTTATATACAACGGGCCAAAACAGTCCATGCCTGTGGAGTGGAATGGCTTGTCGCCGAGTCGGAGGCGACAGGGGGGTAGGTCAGCCATCCGTGGTATGCTGGGCTGCGCGCGCCACTTTCGGCAGTCTAGACAGGTTCGCTGGAAGCGTCGCACCGCTTCTCTTCCTTGAAGTATCCAATAGCGACGTCTGATCTCCGCGAAGACTCTCTCTGCTCCTGCGTGGTGTACATCCTCGTCGTATTTCTTTATGATCAGCTCTGTGACCTTGTGTCGGCTGTTCAAGACTATCGGGTACTTAATGTCATCCGGTAGATCGGGGGCTCTCCGCAGGCGACCACCCACTCTGATGAGATTATGGGCGTCACTCTCGGGTGCCAGGTGGAGCAGTCTGCTGTCTGATGGGACGGGCTTTCCTCCCTGTAGACAGTCTAGCTCATCGGGGAACGAGTCTCTCTGGGCCCGTTGTAGTAGAAGAAGTTCTGCTTCTTCGTAGTCAGCTGCTGAAATGTCAGTGGTGGACTGACTCTCTGGGTGGTGCCACAGGAATGTCTTTAGTTGCGCACTCTGTAGGGTAATGCAGTCATCTATGTTGGGGTCTGTGGAGGCGACTGTGCTCAGTCCACAGAACATAGGTTTCTTGTTCTCAGCCTCCTCTTTACTTGCTTCCCGTGGGGTGGGCGTAGGCCACTCTTCTTCTGGGAGCTTGAGGAATTCTGGTCCGTCACTGTAGATGTTGCGACGGGTGAGGTCATCCAGGGACATTCCCCGGGTGATGACGTCAGCTGGGTTGTGTTTGGTGTCCACATACCGCCAGCTCGCTGCTTCTGTTAACTCTTGAATCTCGGTGACTCTGACTCCCACGAAGACTCCGTATCTGCATGAATCAGACTTGATCCATGCGAGTACTGTCGTGGAATCCGACCACAAGATTGTTCTGTGCACCGGAATGGTGGCTAGATGCGCTCCTGCTAGGGCTGCGCAGAGCTCTAGACGCGGGATAGATTGTTGCTTTCGTGGGGCTATTCTTGAGCAAGCCAGGATGAAAGCAGTGTGTATCTTTCCTCCCTTCTCTTGGGCGCGCAAGTAGGCCACCGATCCATAGGCTACTTCGGAGGCGTCGCTGAAGACGTGTAGATCAATCTTGCATGTCTCTGGCCTCACTGTGGATGGGAAGTAGCTGCGGCGTATATTGACGCCTGGGAGTGAGCGGAGTTCCGTCTCCCACTCTCTCCATGTGGAGGCAAGGTGTGCGGGTATTGGGTCGTCCCAGCCCTGGTCCTTGTCCCATAGTGCTCGTACAATCATCTTTGCCCTGGTGGTGTAAGGTAGAATACATCCCAACAGGTCATATTGTCTGGCGAGTGTTCTGTACACACTCCGTCTGGTGGTCGGTGTCGCCGTCGACCTTCCCTGCTCTGGAGTCAGGGGTTTGTGTCTATAGTGGAGCGAGTCTGTTTTGAAGCGCCAGACTAGTCCTAGTGTCATTTCTTGGGCTTCTCCTGGGATGGTCGCCATCCAGGTCTCGCTGCTGGCAGCCTTGTCCGCGGGGGAGAGGCTGCGCAATACGTGCGGGTCACTGCTGGCCCACTGCCTGAGATCAAAGCCGCCTTTGATCAGGGAGGCGCGTAGCTTGATTAGGAGAGCCTCGGCTTCTTCTTGAGTCGAAACGCTTTGTAAACAGTTGTCGACGTAGAAACTGTTCTTCACACTGTGTCGGACCTCTTCATCTGCTGCTGGGTCCTCTGCGACCTCTGGGTTGAGGTTGCGCAATACTGGGGGGTCGCTGCTGACCCGCTGCCGGAGATCAAAGCCGTCTTTGATCAGGGAGGCGCGGAGCAGCGCACGACGTCGCCAGTCAATTTTCTTCTCGACATGCTGCAGGAGTGTGGTGTCTCCTTCTGTCGTTCTGGAGTGGAGGCAGCTAGTGGCTGCTGTTCGGTTGAGAGATTTAGCGAGGGGGCCTTGTAGTGTCCACCCTAGGCGGGTCTCGACTGCTGCAGGACAGCCTCGGGGTCCTGTATGGACCCGGTCAATCGGGACTATGAGTTCTGCATGGTCGGAGCCTATCAGCAGGGTCGGGGTGGCGCCGTCTATGAGCGGGATAGGTAGTTGACGCAGGTGCACATATTTATCCATCAGCTTGGCGATGGGGTAGGTGTACTGCGATAGTCCTATTTCTTGGCTGGTGAAAGCATTTGTAATCCTATACCGTCGCTCTGGCTGCCCGCTTGCTGCGATAGTGAAGGAGACATTCTCGCCCTTTATCGTCTTTAAATCTCTTCTTATTGTCCGAATCGTCATTTGGTTCTCGCTCCCCCGCAGTCCCAGCTGGGCCGCAGCGGACGCGAGCAGAAGGGTCTTCTCTGACCCGTCATCAAGGACGGCGTAAGTGTCCATGACTTTATCTTGGTAGCTCAATGTCACACGGACTACCTTTAAGAGCACTTGGGCGCCGCTGCTGCTGGCGGGGTCAATGTACAGGCCTTCACCTGCTCGATGGTGCAGGTGAAGGCCGTCTTCTGTTACTGTCGTGTAGTATATCTAGATGGGCTCCGTCGCACCGACTGCACCTTTTCTTTAGGCGGCATTCGGCTGCCATGTGACTGCGCGCACATCGGTAACAGCGCCTGTTGGACTTTATCCATTGACTCACTTCTTCTGCATTCATCTTTGTGAACAGGTCACATTGTGACAGCCAGTGTTCTTTCTCACAGTAGGGGCACACCATCTTCCACTTCTCTTTTCTCGAGGGGGTACTGTGGCTCTTACTGCTCGGTACTGACTCTGATTGGCGCATGACAGTCACCGATCTTCTTCCATCATTTATTCTCCTGGGTCCCTCTCTGGAGCTTGGCGTGCTCCGCCCGAACGTATCCAGTCGTAAGCTGCTGACTTCTCTCGCCAGGAAGTCGGCTAGATCAAGGAGGGATGGTTCGGGGCCGTTAGGATCCCGGTAGTCTCTCTGCCGCCTAAAACGCTCTTGTCTTGCGGGTGGCAGCTTCTCCAAAATCCTCTCGACGTTAGAGTTGACGTATAGCTCATGCATGTCCTTTTCCCGTTGCGCTCCCAGCATCCCTACCAGGGACTGCACTTTGATTGACAGGTCGTCTAATGAGCGATTGTCTGTTGCTGGGGGTAGGCGATCAATATGCCTTATCTCTTGGATTACGTAATCCCATATACGTCCATATCTCTGGTCCAGCGCTGCTAGGGCCGCGGTGTATGGGGTCGTAGAGGTGGCATAGGCTAGCGCTATATTGTGCGCTCGCGGTACTTTCAGGTGCTTCAGTAATATTGCATACTTGTGACGTTCATCAGCGACATCCACCATCATTGTCTCTAAGCACATCCGGAGCTCCGTGTACTGTGCTCGATTCTCATAGGTGAAGTCTGGAAACGACGGCGTGGCAATGTATGACGCCGTGGATGGCTGATACATCGGCGAGCGTTGGGGGAGAGACCTCCTAGGCGAGTCTCCTCTTGCGCCTCTCTGTGGGCTGGTACCGACAGGGTACCATGGCCCGCTGGTCCAGGTGCTATTCCTCGGGGCTGGTCGTGCGTCGTGCTCACCCGTGAATAGAGTCGGGGGTCTGTAGCGCAGCGCCGCGGGGGTATAGCCTGGGCTGTACTGGACCTCCTGGTCCGGTGGAGTACTGTGCTGTCGTCGGGCTTGGTTCTCCTCCTCTCCCTCTTCTTCTTCTATCAGGTCCTCTAGATCCTGTAATCATTTATTTAGCTTCTCCGCAGTGTATGCCGCTCCTTCCTTGTAGCTGGGTCTCGCTTGGACCGGTCTGGGAAGGGGGTCTGCGGGGGGTATAGGCTTGGTCTGTTGGTCAAGTTCAGGGTCGCTTGCTCGGTTAGGAGACGCTGCCCTTGACTGTTGTCTCGACGAGTTCCTTGAACCCCTGGCGGAGGGAGAGGGTGTTGCCTTGAGGATCAGCTGCTCCATTAGCTGCGCTTGTAACTTGTCGCGCTCGACTTCGCGCTTGGTGAGATCTGCTTCTCTTTGGGCACCGGCAGCGGCGCGCTGGGCGTCGGCCCGGTCTCTTGCCATATTCTCTTCCGTCTGAAGGCGTCTCATCTCCAGGCGTATGCGCTCTTCTTCGCTCCGTTGCTGTGTCTGGAGTCGATCGCGTTCACCCTGAAGTCGATCGCGTTCACCCTGAAGTCGATCGCGTTCGGTAGAGGCTGTCAGGCTGACGAGGAACGCCTGTTGTAGCATCCTCTCCGCTTCGCTGGGGGAAGACGGTTGTGGAGGTGAGCCGCTCCTGGGTGAGCCGCTCCTGGGTGTACTCGTTGGGGAGTCCTGGAGCTCTATTTCCTCTGCGCTCTCCTCCTCTTCTTCCGTGCAGAGTTCTCTCTCTGTAGGGTTGTCTTCCTCCCGGGGCTGGTCGGGAACTACTTCTTCGGTATTGGCGGGGGGTAAGGGCATGTCAGCTCCCTCCTGGTCCCCACCGTGAGCTTGGTCAGTTACATTAGAACCCACTAGGGCCTCTGTGGTCGGGGAAACCTGGTCGTTAAGGTCAGACATAATTTTACTTTCTACTTTTACCGCGTTTACCGTTTGTCGAAGGCTAGGTAGTTGACTGACAGCGTAATCCTCTAAGTACTGAGGTGGCTGTCGTCTGCGCTGCGGGCGTTCTACGTTAGGAGGACCGTTTCGTCGAGTGTTCATCATAGGCCATTTTAATATTAATAACACTATATTAATATTACACTAGTTACCCTCCGGCTCGAAGGACCAATTGTAACTGAGGGGTACAATTCCCTGACTGTATTGATAAGTATGGTATCATTAAACCACTACCGCTTGTACTTTAACTTCTGGCCATCCAGTACATGATATAGATATGATGAACACTTTCCCACCTGATGAAACGAAGTCCACACAAATGTATAAATCGAATATTTTATATAGCAAAGGGTATATACAACGTTCACTTAATGACATTTATGATTTGAAATGCACTTGTATGGCAAATGAGTATTCGTAGGTAAATCAACATTGAATGTCCAATCTCTGGTTACGCAGGGAGCAAATATACAACCTGGTTCTTTAGGGAACTATAGCGATGGTACTTAAATGATTATAGCTGGATACACTAAGGGGGGGGGGGGGTCCCGCTGGTTGTAAGACAGTAGGGGGGGGTTAGAAGAGCCGCTGGCGGTATCCCATCTGGCCGACGATTTCTTGGGAGAATTCAGAGTCCTGAACACGATGCCCACAGAACCTCGGTCCGCAGATGAATACAGCTGGACCCTCTGGTGGACGGTAGCTGCCGGTCCACAGATGAAGAGACGTGCGGCGACCTCACTCGGGGTAGAGCGCCGTCTCACCTGGACTCCTCTCCGGGGGGTAGTTCCAACACTCAGCAGTGTTGGCCGTTATCCATGGAATAATCAAAGCACCCAAAGCATGTAGATAATCCAAGCCGTGGAAGGCTCGCCGTCGTCCGGGTAAAGTAATCCAATGTACAGGTCCACTCGTCCTGGCCCGGAGCTCCTCGGATGCAAGCACCACACGTGGTCTGCCCAGCCTGGTTAAGACTCCAGATAACGTCAGGAACGATGGGGGGTACTGCTCACTTTATAACTCTAACCGAACGATGCACCATACATAATAGACTATTATTAGCTTAATAGAAATACGTCCAACTCGACGGTATAGTGCCAAACTATGACAATTCAACTATTAATCCACACGATATCTCAATGCCTATTCTGAGGCCAAGTAGGCCTTACTGCACCACACGTGCGTCGTGGGTGAGGCTTCGCGTCTGTTACTTAGTTGGAGGGTAAAGAACTAATGGACTAAAAGAAAGTTCTACTTTACTTGCGCCATATATATATGCGCTGTGAACAAATAGTACCATTCGTATTTCGCCAGACGTATTCCTACGCGGAACCGGGCTTGCCACGACATGTTGGTCGGCACGATTGAACTTGAACCTAGGGGTATGGCTGCTGGCGCCAGGTTCTCGTCCAATGGTAGAATGAAACTATTATGGGCTGTTAGTAGACTAAAGGGATATTCAGTGCATATTGTACAAGGAATATACAGGGGATATCAAACGATATACAAATACTATTAAATATATATCCATAAATAAATATATATATTCGGTTTAATCTGATCCTTCACAACAGTAATGAATGAATGAAAACTTTATTTAACAGATTGGAGAATGGCTACAATACAGTACGGCTCAATACACACAATATTAAAATGGTGACGTGCTTTGAGCAGGATAAACTTATAATATCTGATCGCAATTCCAAATAATGATCGTGGAGGTCCGCACCACACCGACCGTTTCACAATGGCGGGCGGAGTTACTGCTCGATGCCACCGTCACAATTGCCATTACAATTACATAAATTTTAAGTATGTTTGTGTTTAAAATGCACAATACGTT
>NC_140171.1:84549412-84590796 GCF_963971535.1 Notolepis coatsorum | reverse complement strand
AAGAGTGCAGAGGAGACCGTTAATGACCCAGTGCTGCACAAGGTTGTGCAGGGGCGACAGTGGCTCAGGAGTAGAGCAGTCATCTGGTAATCAAGGATAAAATTACCAGACTAATGAAGGACAAATGGATGAACTTAAAAGTGGTCCAGCATATCCCGAATGTCCCGAATGCTTGGGTTAACGCTGCCTCTCATAATATGTTGCCTGCTTACTGAACAAATATTATTATTTAAAAAGTTTAAATTTTTTTATTTGATGCTTTCAGTGGATTTTGGCATGTGAGGTTGATGGATGAACCCAGTTGAAAGCGCTGTGCATTTAATACTCCCTAATTTAATACAGCCCTAGAGATATTTCACAAGCCTATGGAACACGTCACAGAGGGTATAGAGGGGGTACGTTGACGACGTGGTCATTTGCGGATCACAATATCTGCCTAGAAAGGCTCCTGGAAAGAGTTTGGTAGAGTGGACTGAAGCTGAACGGGTCCAGACCTCAGTTCTGTGTGCAGGGGCGTAGCTGGGGGGGGGGGGGGGGGGGGGGGGGTAGCTTAGGATGATTCCAAAGGCCCAGCACTGGGGGGGGGGCACATTTTTTTTTTCTTTTTTTTTTCTTTTTTTTTTACTAGACATCACTCAGGTGTATTATTGATGCTCTCATTGATACTATGTTTGTTTCTGAAGTGTGTGTGTGTGTGTGTGTGTGTGTGTGTGTGTGTGTGTGTGTGTGTGTGTGTGTGTGTGTGTGTGTGTGTGTGTGTGTGTGTGTGTAGGCCTGCCGCGATAAGCAATAAATCGATTAATTGCCGCGATAATTAAAATTAATGCAATGATTTTGACGGGCGCGATTAATTGCCATTTGCGCGTTTGTTTTAATGAGGCGGAACCAGTGCCCCTTGTCAGTCACTGTCCGTGTTGGGAGGCGGGCCGCTGGCTTTACTACAGAGCAGAGAGCACAGCACAGGAGCTCCGTGGGGCAACACCACATAGCTTAACTACATTTCTCAATAGTGTTGCTCCTTTTAACCAAGTAGCGTTATTTGTAGTGTAACGTTAGCGTTTTAAACGTTAGTAGCTAACGTTAAAACTAACTTAAAGTTAGTTGTTCACCAACAATCTCAACATTTGTTTTATCATTAGCTCATGTCGATCTACTAGTAGCATCAGCAAGCTAACGTTAGCTGGCCCCAGTCCACTAGCAGCATGTCGATCTACCAGCAGCATCAGCAAGCTAACGTTAGCTGGCCCCAGCCCATTAGCAGCATGTCGAAGTAGTAGTAGCATCAGCAAGCTAACGTTAGCTGGCCCCAGCCCATTAGCAGCATGTCGAAGTAGTAGTAGCATCAGCAAGCTAACGTTAGCTGGCCCCAGTCCACCAGCAGCATCAGCAAGCTAGGATAATCACAACAATACTTCCGGTCCGGTCGGTGGGCTTCAAAATAAAAGTCTAAAACACCGGAAAAGACGGAGCGGTGGGCTTCAAAATAAAAGTTTTGGGAAATACATTTCTCAAAAAAAAATTCTCTAACCGGTCGCAATAATATCGCTTATCGCGATATTTTCGGGGGCAATTAATCGCCCAGCAAAATTTGTTATCGTGGCAGGCCTATGTGTGTGTGTGTGTGTGTGTGTGTGTGTGTGTGTGTGTGTGTGTGTGTGTGTGTGTGTGTGTGAGATATATAGAGAGAGAGGGGGGGCTTTGGTAGACTATTGCATTGGTCCATTCATTGAAGATGAACGCAATGCGACATCCTTTACTAGGCTCACCCACCAACAGTGTAGGTGCTGAACTGCTGATCCGAATGTATAGGTAAAAACCATATTATGCGTTTTCATCAATAAAAAAATTGCCAAAAAAAATTCTGCTTGCGCGCTTACGCGCGCTCGCATTCACTGGGGGCCTACAAATACATTCTCTCATGGGGCCCAGAATCTGGAGCTACACCCCTGTCTGTGTGGGAGAAGTCATCTATCTGAGTGACAGGTTGTGTCAGTTCTGTGTGGGAGAAGTCCTCTATCTGAGTGACAGGTTGTCTGCAAACGGGCTGCGACCAGGTGTGACCAAGCAGATGGTGACCCCCTCTGACCGAAAGGGAGCTTCAGGGATGGTCTACTTCCTGGGGAAGCGTGTGCAACATCTGTCGTCCAGAACTGCTAACCTGAGACAGCTTCTCATTGAAAAGAATGAGTTGACATGGGCATGGAGCATGAGAAAGAGTGGAAAAATATGAAGCATATTCTTATGGAGGAGCCTGTTTTAAATGTTTTAAACCCTAACAGACTTATCAACATGTTAACTGATGCTTCTTTGACTATAGTAGATCTACCAACTAGGGCTGGGCGATATGGCCTAAAAATTAAATCTCTGAAAAAAAATATTTAATCCGATTTCCGATTTTAATCGATTTTTTTCTCTTGAAAACTAGAAACGCCTAGGAAATCATTCAAATAACCTTTGTTTTTATTTGACACAAAAAAATTATCAAACCAAGATGAATTTCCCTATTGGGATTGAAGTGCAAACCTAACTTTCACCAATCTTCACTTAAAAAAAATATATATATATATAAAAATATATATATAAAGGTTACTCTTGATCAAACAAAGATGAATGTCCCTATTGGGATTAATAGTGCAATAATTGCTTTTTCACCAAACTTCACTTAAAACAAATAAAACATGCCTCTTGATCATCAAACAAGAATGAATTGCCCTATTGGGATTAATAAAGTGCAAATCTAACTTTCACCAAACATCACTTTTTGTCAAATAAAAGGTGAATCTAAAAAAAAAAAAATAAATAAAATGTTTTGTTTATTTTTAAATCGATTAAAAATTTTCAAAATCGTCCTAGATCATTAATTCGAATTAATCGAAAAATCGATTAATCACCCAGCCCTACTACCAACATGTCAACTGATGCTTCTTTGACCATAGAAGACCTACCAACATGTCAACTGATGCTTCGTTGACCATAGTAGACCTGCCAACATGTCAACTGATGCTTCTTTGACCACAGTAGACCAACCAACATTTCAACTGATGCAATGACAGTGAATTCAGTCAGCCATGGTCTGACAATGACAGTGAAGTCGGTCAGCCATGGTCTGACACTGACAGTGAGTTCAGTCAGCCATGGTCTGGGCAATGACAGTGAATTCAGTCAGCCATGGTCTGACAATGACGGTGAGTTCAGTCAGCCATGGTCTGACAATGACAGTGAGTTCAGTCAGCCATGGTCTGACAATGACAGTGAATTCAGTCAGCCATGGTCTGGGCAATGACAGTGAGTCGAGAGAGAAAGATATACAGTAGCACTGCATGTTGACATGGTAGTGGAGTCATTCCCAGCATCAGAAGTGGACATTGCACAGTTAAATAATTTTTTTTACAAAAACACTGATAGACAAATACAGAACTGAGGAACTATAGATAGTTGCTCTCAGGCAATGTTTTGATTTATTCTAAACACATTTTTTTTGTTTTTTAACGTTGTTTTATTTATTATTATACTTTCTCTCCTTTAGGTAGTAAGAGTTTTATTTCATTGAGGAAGCTGAGGAAGTTATGGCAGCAGAGGACCATGATGGCTCAGTTTTACACCTCAATCATTGAGTCCATCCTCACCCTCTCCATCATCACCTGGTTTCCTGCGGCCACGGTCAGGGACAAGCTGCAGCGGGTGATATGCTCGGTGGAGAGGGTGATCGGCTGCGCCCTTCCCTCCCTTGAGTGCCTACATACCACCAGGGCCTTGAGGAGGGCTAGGAAGATCATGGCAGACCCCGCCCACCCGGGTCACGACCTCTTCACCATGCTTCCCCACGGTAGGTGGCTACGGCTGCCCGAGACCCTGAAAACCCGCCACAGACTCAGTTTCTTCCCCTCAGCAGCTCGCCTAGTTAACGAGTCAGGTGTCCCCCTGCTCCACCCTCCCCCCCTCTATGGGGAGCTGATTGGGTCTGAATTTTAAACTCTATTTGCACTGCCATACCAACAGATTATTAGACATTGCATTTTATTGTCTTGTATCACTGTTTTGCACACATTTTACCTGTGAAAAGAATGTATGCACTGTACTTGTCAATGCCGTATTACGTTCCTACAGTATGTGTTTTTAACATAAATGGCGAACCTCTTAACAGGCGCCCACAAAATTTGCCATTTTAGTTTTAGTTTTTTGAGGACTGCATACTTTTTTTGCAAACCAAAATACTATACTTTATACTTATACCACATACATGAGCCTGGTCTCTTTTGAAAGATAACATTCTGAAGTTTCTGATACAATAAGGAAAACTCACCTTTAGTGGTAATGAAATAGAGTAACATAGGTCTGAACTTGAGTTGTAGAAAAACTTGTTACTCAAGTTTTTCTGTAGTAGTTAGTAGTCCAGAAGTAGTATTTCCCCAGAAATGTGTATGGCTAAAAAATCCATAGCCTGGAGTCTTATGTAGTACATGTCCAAATTTCATAAAGATCAGTTCAGAAATGAGTGATTAGGAGTGATTTTGGTAAACTGTGTACAAAAGAAAAGCTCTGTTTTCTCATAGACTTTAATTTATTCTGCGGTTTTTCTCTTCCTGTTTTCGCTCGTAACTTTTCACCTAGATCCCTGATTCATACATCCCCAGGTGGGGTATCATTGGAAAGCCACACTCATGGCTACAACCCTGTCCAATAATTTTTGAGATCGCCAAATGATTGACGGAACTAGAGCCCCAAGAGTCGGGAGTAGTATTTGCGCAATACCGTGTACTTTGCGCAAGCCTCAAATATCGGCATGTTACTCAAGAACCGCTGAATATATTTTGTCACCTGAAAGGGTTATTGACAGGCAACAAATGGGGCTTTAATTCGATATATATATTGTATTACAAAATATGCATACCCGAGCCACTAGTCATCGCCAAAGTGCCGGTGGGCAAATCGTCCTCAAGAGCCCTTTCAAGGTAAGTTAAAGTGTATCTGAATCTGAATCTGAATTTGAAATGTTAATTCAACGATATTGTAAGAAAGGGGCAGGTCTAGATAAGCTTCTGCCCCTTCTCCAACTCATCCTTGTTGGTTTTTCTATGGATGAAGACAGACTAATTTGTTCATGTTTAGATTTTGTCCTTATAGTGATTTGTGTGTTTGCTGTGTTTGAGATAAATAAAGATCAATCAATCAACCAATCAATCAACCAATCAATCAATCAATCAATCAATCAATCAATCAGAACAACATTGGGGGAAGAGTGCAGAGGAGACCGTTAATGACCCAGTGCTGCACAAGGTTGTGCAGGGGCGACAGTGGCTCAGGAGCAGGGGCGGATTTAGGATTGTAGGAGATCCGGGGCTTAGCCCAGATGGGCCCCCTTTTTTTATTTTATTTTATTTTTTATTTTTATTTTTTTGGCAGGCAAGGGGTGGTTATGGAGGGGGTCCTGCACGACCCCCTCCACGAATTTTCTTTTTTTTTATTTAATGAACCTGTACGTGCAATTTCCTGCAATATAGAGCCTTCAATCTTGACCAATAAAGCTGCTCTTTTCACTATAAAACTCAGTTATGGTTCCACCATGCTTCCACACGGTAGGTGGCTACGGCTGCCCGAGACCCTGAAAACCCGCCACAGACTCAGTTTCTTCCCCTCAGCAGCTCGCCTAGTTAACGAGTCAGGTGTCCCCCTGCTCCACCCTCCCCCACTCTATGGGGAGCTGATTGGATCTGAATTTTAAATTTTGCACTGCCATACCAACAGATTATTAGACATTGCATTTTATTGTCTTGTATCACTGTTTTGCACAAATCTTACCTGTGAAAAGAATTTATGCACTGTACTTGTCAATGCCGTATTACGTTCCTATGTGTTTTTAACATAAATGGCGAACCTCTTAACAGGCGCCCACAAAATTTGCCATTTTAGTTTTCGTTTTTTGTGGACTGCATACTTTTTTTGCAAACCAAAATACTATACTTTATACTTATACCACATACATGAGCCTGGTCTCTTTTGAAAGATGACATTTCTGATACAATAAGGAAAACTCACCTTTAGTGGTAATGAAATATAGTAACATAGGTCTGAACTTGAGTTGTAGAAAAACTTGTTAATCAAGTTTTTCTGTAGTAGTTAGTAGTCCAGAAGTAGTATTTCCCCAGAAAAGTGTATGGCTAAAAAATCTCCCGAGATCCATAGCCTGGAGTCTTATGTAGTACATGTCCAAATTTCATAAAGATCAGTTCAGAAATGAGTGATTAGGAGTGATTTTGGTAAACTGTGTACAAAAGAAAAGCTCTGTTTTCTCATAGACTTCAATTTATTCTGCAGTTTTTCTCTTCCTATTTTCGCTCGTAACTTTTTTACCAGGTGGGGTATCATTGGAAAGCCACACTCATTGCTACAACCCTGTCCAATCATTTGAGATCGCCAAATGATTGACGGAACTAGAGCCCCAAGAGTCGGGAGTAGTATTTGCGCAATACCGTGTACTTTGCGCAAGCCTCAAATATCGGCATGTTACTCAAGAACCGCTCAATGGATTTTGTCACCTGAATGGGTTATTGACAGGCAACAAATGGGGCTTTAATTCGATATATATATTGTATTACAAAATATGCACACCGAGCCACTAGTCGTCGCCAAAGTGCCGGTGGGCAAATCGTCCTCAAGAGGGCAAGGTAAGTTAAAGTGTATCTGAATCTGAATCTGAATTTGAAATGTTAATTCAAAGATATTGTAAGAAAGGGGCAGGTCTAGATAAGCTTCTGCCCCTTCTCCATCTCATCCTTGTTGGTTTTTCTATGGATGAAGACAGACTAATTTGTTCATGTTTAGATTTTGTCCTTATAGTGATTTGTGTGTTTGCTGTGTTTGAGATAAATAAAGATCAATCAATCAATCAACCAATCAATCAATCAACCAATCAATCAATCAGAACAACAGTGGGGGAAGAGTGCAGAGGAGACCGTTAATGACCCAGTGCTGCACAATGTTGTGCAGGGGTGACAGTGGCTCAGGAGTAGAGCAGTCATCTGGTAATCCGGAGGTTCCCGGTTCGATTCCCGCTCATCCCGGGCAGCGTATGGAAGTGTCCTTGAGCAAGGCACTTAACCCCTAATTGCTCTCGATGAGGAGGTTGGCACTTTGCATGGTTGCCTCCACTGTCGGTGTGTGAATGTGTGAGTGAATGGGTAAAATGTGAGGAACAAATTGTAAAGCGCTTTGGATAAAAGAGATACATAAATTAGGGGTCGGACGATACATCAATGTAATGATCAATGATCCAATAGGATCGATGCAACGTTAAAAGATCGGTTCACAACGATACTCTTGTTTTGAAAATTACTGGTCAGGCTGCGAGGTAGTGTGTCCTTACCCTTACTGCGAGGTAGTGTGCCCTTACTGGTAAAGCTGTGAGGTAGTGTGCCCTTACTGGTAAAGCTGTAAGGTAGTGTGCCCTTACTGGTCAAGCTCCGAGGTAGTGTGCCCTTACTGGTCAAGCTCCGAGGTAGTGTGCCCTTACTGATCAGGCTGTGAGGTAGTGTGTCCTTACTGGTCAGGCTGTGAGGTAGTGTGTCCTTACTGGTCATGCTGTGAGGAGGTAGTGTGTCCATACTGGTCAGGCTGTTAGGAGGTAGTGTGTCCTCACTGGTCAGGCTGTGAGGAGGTAGTGTGTCCTCACTGGTCAGGCTGTGAGGAGGTAGTGTGTCCTCACTGGTCATGCTGTGAGGAGGTAGTGTGTCCTTACTGGTCAGGCTGTGAGGAGGTAGTGTGTCCTCACTGGTCAGGCTGTGAGGAGGTAGTGTGTCCTCACTGGTCAGGCTGTGAGGAGGTAGTGTGTCCTCACTTGATGATTACAGATTGCATATAAGGGGGATGACCACGATGTACAGCCAGTATGAGAAGGTCGAGAGATAAACTACACGAACCCAGATGAAGATGTGATACTATTACTGGCTGATTATGGTCGAAATCTAACAACTGGTAGCTTTGAGCTATGCAGGCTCAATGGCTGCCATACACTGGCACCAGGCACACATCACACTACACAATGGCTGAACGGCTCAGGAGACAGGGATTGATATCAGCCACGGGGTGGGATGATTAGGTGACCTTGAGACCTGATTGGGAATTTGGCCAGGAACGTCAGGGAACCCCCTACTCTTTGCGATAGGCATCCTGGGTTCTTTAACGACCAAACGTTATACCTTTCTGAGAGTAGTACTTTGTACTTTGGTACTTCTTATGTGTACTCATTCACAATTTTACCCTAATGTTATGATAGTCTACCAGTATTTTACCATAATGGTATGATAGTCTACCCAGGGCTCCAGACTAACTTTTTACATTGGTTGCACCAGTGCACCTAACTTTTTCATTTAGGTGCACCAGCACATAATGTAGGTGCACCCAAAAATGTTCACTGCGCCTTTTGTTGCTGCAATAATAAGTTTTAAGCATTACTTTTACCGTTACCTTTTTTGTCAGTTCCCATTAGTAATTTCTTAAGATGTTATGTAAATGATTGTAAACAGGAATAAGACAGGTACAAGCACCGCAAACATTTTCTTTACAAAAAAATTATCTATAGTTCTCTTCATTTTAATTCAATTACGCGCTTGTAGCTACTAAGTGAACTTCTGGTGTCGCTCAATGAGGAGTGGGAAAACAAAATTAAGGTGGCTGGTAGATTTAAAAAACGACCAGCCAGAAATGATAAATAGCCTTTTAGTATATCGCCATGTGTTATTATTACTATATACTGTACTCTCTCATGCAATTTTCAATTAATATCATAAACAACATAAGGAATATTAGCATAATTTTGAGTGGACTGAAGGAATAAGTCAGCGTTAATAGTTTAAAATGCAGATCATTTATTCAAACATGTATATTTAGTGTAGGGCTGTCCTAAATATAATTTGATATGCTTTGAATACTACGAGTATTTGAATACTCTCTCAAAAACACTGTTAAAAACAATAAGATTAACATTTCATAATTAACCAATCAATCACAAATCATGAGTGTTGGCTACCATTCTGTTCTATCCAGTAGCAACCAGAGACCGTCACTGTCAAATTTCGTTGGCAACATGCATTCTGAATCACCGTTTTATGAGACTAGGAGAAGTGGGGTCGGGACACACACACACACACACCTACACCTACACCTACACCTACACACACACACACACAGCAAAGGCTCCTCGACTTCTCGAGCATTGTTCTGCACTAGCTAGCTAACGTTAGCATCCAGGCTTACAAACATAATGTACTGAAAGTGAAAGCCGACACACCTATATAAACATGCAGAACTAACGTTATAACAAAAACACAATCAACTTACTCGCACATCCAAGCGAAGTCCTTGTAGGGTCTTGATTTATTCGCTATTGCCTGTGCATTATGGAAGAGTATCCTCATGGACACACACACACAAACACACACACAAGGACACACACGCTGCACGGTTTCAGGTTTCACAGCTGCACATGGCTTTGTTTACCCAATCAGAGCCAATCAATCATTGTTTACCCAGTCAGAGCGGAGCGGGTCTTTGAATGCTGTTTACCCAGTCAGAGCGGAGCGGGTCTTTGAATGCACATGGCCGTGGGGGGGAGGGGGGGGGGGGGGTGAGTTGCTACACACAGACAGACGGACCTGCTGGAATGTGAGGTGCACCAGTGCGACAAGGGAAGATATGAAGTCGCACTCCAAAGATATAATGAGGGAAACCTCAGATGCTTACGATTTTAAATAAAGGTTGAAATGAAATATTTGGGTGCTCAGTGTGCCCAAAATGGGTGCACTCTAGAGCCCTGAGTCTACCAGTATTTCTACCATAATGTTATGATAGTCTACCAGTAGTTTACCATAATGTTATGATAGTCTACCAGTATTTTACGATAATGTTATGATAGTCTACCAGTATTTTACCATAATGTTAAGGCCCACTGAGCCATTGATGAGATGCCTGCCTGTTTTGACTGTTTGTCTCCAGATCTCCTTCTTTTTACAGGCTGTTCATGCAATAAGGCACTCATCCACTCATACATGTAACAAAGGCGAGAGTAAATCAAACAAACAAGCAATGGTAAATCTAGTTTTAAGACTTTTAACCCTTTGTAGAGTCCATGAAACAATATTTTATTTAAACGCATAATGCAAGTAATTAACTCACGCTAAGCAGCATCAAGAGGCCGACGTTTCTATTATTAACCATTGTTGAGCACCGAGGAGCCACATTATACGTTATGAGCTCTCGAGTTTAGCTCACACAGCGCTTGGAGGTGTTGGTTAACCTTCTGTAGTGTGGTAGTGAAAGGTTAACCTTCTGTAGTGTGGTAGTGAAAGGTTAACCTTCTGTAGTGTGGTAGTGAAATGTTAACCTTCTGTAGTGTGGTAGTGAAAGGTTAACCTTCTGTAGTGTGGTAGTGAAATGTTAACCTTCTGTAGTGTGGTAGTGAAATGTTAACCTTCTGTAGTGTGGTAGTGAAAGGTTAACCTTCTGTAGTGTGGTAGTGAAATGTTAACCTTCTGTAGTGTAATAGTGAAAGGTTAACCTTCTATAGTGTGGTAGTGAATGGTTAACCTTCTGTAGTGTGGTAGTGAAAGGTTAACCTTCTGTAGTGTGGTAGTGAAAGGTTAACCTTCTGTAGTGTGGTAGTGAAATGTTAACCTTCTGTAGTGTGGTAGTGAAAGGTTAACCTTATGTAGTGTGGTAGTGAAAGGTTAACCTTCTGTAGTGTGGTAGTGAATGGTTAACCTTCTGTAGTGTGGTAGTGAAAGGTTAACCGTCTGTAGTGTGGTAGTGAAATGTTAACCTTCTGTAGTGTGGTAGTGAAAGGTTAACCTTCTGTAGTATGGTAGTGAAATGTTAACCTTCTGTAGTGTGATAGTGAAAGGTTAACCTTCTGTAGTGTGGTAGTGAATGGTTAACCTTCTATAGTGTGGTAGTGAAAGGTTAACCTTCTGTAGTGTGGTAGTGAATGGTTAACCGTCTGTAGTGTGGTAGTGAAAGGGTTAAAGACGGTCCTCAGACTTGAATACAAAATA
The DNA here is from genome assembly GCF_963971535.1 of Notolepis coatsorum. NCBI lineage: Eukaryota > Metazoa > Chordata > Actinopteri > Aulopiformes > Paralepididae > Notolepis > Notolepis coatsorum. The sequence goes on along the minus strand of NC_140171.1, from coordinate 84,579,751 downwards.
TATGCAGGAGAAGATGTTGGTATTCAGGTGTTTATCTCTGAAGTTGGGCAGCGCACCAGAAACATCTAAATGTTCCAGCGAAGGCATTTACTGGTAGCCAGGTTTGTTTCTTGGGGACGTTTTAAGATAAGATAAGATAAATACATTTATTCCAAAAATGTGTTCCTTTAACCCTAACATAGGCCAATTGTTCCCGCATGGACACAAAGTATCAAGGATAGGAGAACAAGGACACACACACACACACACACACACGCACACGCACACACACGCACGCACACACACACACACACACACACACACACACACACACACACACACACACACATAAATACTAATACAAATCCATACTGTATGTACATTATACACATTCACACATGGGTTTGATGGCACACACAAAGAGCTCATACATACACAAGTTACAAGATACAAGATACAAGAGTTTTATTTGTCACGGCATACAAGTATACAATGAAATGCGGGGGGTCTTGCCCGCAACGATGTGCATAATTACAATAGTAATATATAATAAGAATCCAATAGAACGACATTGTGCAATAACAAGTACCAAAGTAGGGCATATCGGTATCTGTACATGAGTTATTTACAGAGCATGGTAGGACATGCTAGGTCCTGTGGTAGTGCAATACACTGTTAGCTACGGATGAGGCACTGGGTCTTTATGTACACTGCTATACAATGCTATATTTTACAATCTCAAGCTATACTATACCATTCTTAAAGTGACCTTTCCTTCTGTAAAGTGACCATAAGTGTGAGCGTGTGCAGCATGAGTGTGTGTGCTCATGTTAAAGTGGGTGCTAGTGTGTGAGCGTGTACAGTGTGTGTGTTGTGTGTGTGCTCATGTGTGCTTGTGCGTGGAGAGTTCAGTGTTCAAGGCTCTGATGGCCTGGGGGAAGAAGCTGAGCCAAAGTAGCTCTGTCCTAGTTACTGGTGTTCGCAGGCGTTTGCCTGACCGCAGCAGCATGAACAGGCTGTTGTTGGGGTGGTGAGGGTCTTTCATTATCCTGCAGGCTCTGGATTTGCACCTCTTGTTGTATAGGACCTGCAGGGTTGGTAGTGCAATACCCGTGGTACGCTCGGCTTAGCGCACCACTCTCTGTAGTTGCACAGATACACATATTAACAAACCCTCACACACACACACGCACCTACACACACACACATACACATGTGAACACATGTGGACACACACACACACATGCTTGAGGCTTATCAACAGTAAGTGTAAAGAACATGTATGTGTGTGTGTGTGTGTGTGTGTGTGTGTGTGTGTGTGTGTGTGTGTGTGTGTGTGTGTGTGTGTGTGTGTGTGTCTGTGTGTGTGTGTGTGTGTGTGTGTGTGTGTGTGTGTCGTGTGTGTGTGTGTGTGTCGTGTGTGTGTGTAGGTGTGTGTGGGTGTGTGTGTGTGTGTGTGTGTGTGTGTGTGTGTGTGTGTGTGTGTGTGTGTGTGTGTGTGTGTGTGTGTGTGTGTGTGAGTGTGTGTGTGTGTGTGTGGTATTACAACCAGCGCTTGGAGGTGTTAAGAGTCCATGGTCTCCAGGGAGCAATGTTCAAAATCACTATATATTATTTCCCCCTTTGGTTGGATGAGCCTGAAGCAAGTACAAGTGTGTGTGTGTGTGTGTGTGTGTGTGTGTGTGAGTGTGTGTGTGTGTGTGTGTGTGTGTGTGTGTGTGTGTGTGTGTGTGTGTGTGTGTGTGTGTGTGTGTGTGCATTACGAAGGCCTCAGACCTCTGACCCCCCCCCCCCCCTAGGCGGTGTTCCACATCACTGTACGTCTTCTCCTCTCAGCACACAGAGCATTCGGAGACACTTCTGTCCTCAGGCTGCATTTCAATTCATCCCAACACATTCACAGAATACATAATGGAACGCTGTCTTCCACTGATATCACTGTATGTTTTCTCACATCCCCTACGTTCAAACTGCATTCGTTTTCAGTTTCGGCACCAGATCTACATCGCAAAACGCTGCAACTTGCGAGCAGCTACGTTATACACAGTTAATGTGACAAAAACCAAGGAAATAGTTGTCGATTTTAGATGAGGCAGAGAAGAAATCCCACTCACAGAGGTCACCAACGAACCCATTGAGATTTGAGAGAGTTAATACTTACAAGTGAATAGTTTTAGGCTGCGGTTACACCTTTCGTTTCATTTTTCGTTTCATTGTCATACGCGTTTCGCCGCGACGTCCTGCGCCTCGAGTCACACTTTCGTTTTTTGTTTGTTTTTGTCACCTGAGCACACTGATGTAGTACACTGCCAAAGCAGTAGGTGGCAGTAGGTGGCGAACATGAAGGCAATTTCAACCAATCAGAACTTGAATGTGCCAATACACTTCCTGGTAGCTCCAGCAAAGAAAATGTCAACAAGGCAGACGCCTATGGGCGCCACCATCTTGCCTATTTACTCAATGCAGCAATTCTTTTTCAGCAAAGCCTAATAAAAGTGCAATAAACAAAACGGATACATTCACTGTGTGTTCTGCCTGTCATTTGTTGATGAAACAAAACTAACATCAACACAAGTGACCACCAAGAGCGGATAGTTTAGTCTAAAAAAAGATCGGTAGCATTGTTAGCTGCATGCTAATGTCAATGGAGTATGCCATTATAACAGTATAGCATTGTGGCTAGAAGCTAACGTTAGCTCACGCTATTTAGCCAGCACCAAACTGATGATATCGAGAGCTATCAGTAGTTAGATAACATTAGAGACAACGCTGTGTGTATTAAACAAAGGTGAATAGATGACTCGGCCATTTTGTTTAATGCTTGTTAAGTTGAAAGAGGAGCTTTGAGCTAACAGGATCTGATAGCTCACGTTAGCCAGCTGCTCATGCAATCGGTAATGCTAGCAGAATGAATGGATGTAAACTTTATTTAACATATTGCATATGGGTACAATACAATACGGCTCAATACAAACAATTGTTAAGGGAATGCAGACTGTTGTAGCTTGGACTGGGATCCTTATAACAATAACTTGACAACACATGGTAGCTGCAGCTATTTGGGACAGCTCTGCCTCTGTCCCAAACACACACGCACACACACTCTGTTGTCACCGGAAGGGCACGCAGATGGTATCTACTGCGCATGGGCGTTTTCGCAACAACGGCTCATGCAGACTACACGCTGTTGTCGGCGCGTTTTTTAGCGGTTCTCCAAAACGCAAACACAATTTAGCGTTTCAGCCGTATCCACAAAAAAACGCCAAAAAACGCATTTCTGTGTAATAGGGACATGAAACGTATTCAAAAATGTATAAAAAAACGCCACAAAAACACCAGTCTAACCATGGCCTTAATGTGGATCCTTCTGTTTTGCAACTGTTCTATAAAGCTGTCCTGCAGATTAAGATCAGATAAGATGAGATAAGATAAGTTATTCCTTTTTTGATCCCTTGGGGAAATTTGTGCGTCATAGCAGCATGGGGGAGGGGAGGTACATGTATACACACACACACACACACACACACACACACACACACACACACACACACACACACACACACACACACACACACACACACACACACACACACACACACACACACACACACACACACACACACACACACACACACACACACACACACACACACACACACACACACACACACACACACACACACACACACACACACACACACACACACACACACACACACACACACACACACACACACACACACACACACACACACACACACACACACAGGCTCACACTGCAGGCTCATCCAACCAAGTTTAAGTGCAGGGAGTGAATGGGACAGACACAGGGTTAGAGACAGACACGGAGGTGTGTGGGAGAGACAGAGGGAATTGTGCAGGTGGAACCGTAACAATCTATCTATCTATCTATCTATCTATCTATCTATCTATCTATCTATCTATCTATCTATCTATCTATCTATCTATCTATCTATCTATCTATCTATCTATCTATCTATCTATCTATCTATCTATCTATCTATCTATCTATCTATCTATCTATCTATATATATATATATATATATATATATATATATATATATATATATATATATATATATATATATATATTAGGGCTGTCAGTTTATCGCGTTAATTAGATTAATTAATTACACAGCAAATTATCGCGTTATGAAAATTTACTCAAAATGTATTACAATTTTTTTTTTTTTATAATTTCTTTTTTTGTATCTCATTCATTCCATAAGAATGTAGAATACACATTTACAGATTTTTTTTTAATATGGTCCATTTGCATGTTCTTGGTAACTGATTCTAGGGACATGTATGAATCTCAGGGAATGTATTCCCAGTGTCAGAAATACTGTGGGCTAGATCCACAAAGAATGGATTGCACAGTGCAAGTTGCACCCTTACTTACAATTCATTATGAATTGAAAATGGGGGACCCTGATGTAAACAAGACGAAAGTCTTTCTCTGATCTGCATCCCCTTAAAAATTGTGTGTATTGAGCCGTACTGTATTGTACCCATTCTGCAATCTGTTAATAACATTTTCATTCAATCACTCAATCTGCGCTGTGATTGATTGAATGAAAATTTTATTTTGAGTAAATTGTAATGAACCAAATGAGAATATCAATATTTTTTTTGTTATATTTGACTGTGAATAACACCATGCTCAAATTGACCAGACCTGAAGAATCTAAGCAAATTAATAGATGGAAGATGATTAAACAGAAGGTTTTGTAGATACAGTACTGAATTCTGCCATCCGGACACATGCAATTTGAAATATGATTATAGAATATAGAATATCAGGCATAAAATGGTTATGCGATTAAAATGCGATTAATTAGATTAATTAATTACAAATCCTGTAATTAATTAGATACATTTTTTTAATCGCCTGACAGCACTAATATATATATATATATATATATATATATATATATATATATATATATATATATATATATATATATATATATATATAATAGGGATGTCCGATATTATCGGCCGATATCGGCATTAAAATGTGATATCGGGAAATATCGGTATCGGTTTTCAATTTTTTATTTTTTTTTATTTTTTTTTTACATTTCTATAACCTTTATTTACCCAGGCAAGCAAGTAAGAACAAATTCTGATTTTATTTATTGTCAAAAGTATGCATAATGTTGTGTTAATTCCACAACAAGAGATAAGTAATGTTAATTACCTGAAATTATAAAAATGTTGGGGGGGAAACCCTGCATATATCGGTATCGGTTGATATCGGTTGATATCGGTATCGGAAATTAAGAGTTTGACAATATCGGTATATCGGTATCGGTAAAAAAGCCAATATCGAGCATCCCTAATATATATATATACCTATCTGTCTACCTACCTATCTACCTATCTATCACCATTAATTCACTAAACTATTGACTCAACCCAAGATAAAGAACATGTCAAATGTATCTCATTATGGAGACAGAAACTAGCAACTCATCTGTTCACCACTTAATTCTGTCCTCTTTTAATTGTTTTAAATGACCACTCTACACACACTACACACACACACACATATACACACACACACACACACACACACACACACACACACACACACACACACACACACACACACACACACACACACACACACACACACACACACACACACACAGCAAGTTGCTGTAGGTACACTGGCCTTTGGACCACTTAAGGCAATTAGAAAGAGCTCCTTGGTAGATTGTAATTATAGTGGTAATGATAATAGCATAATAGGCTGATAGATGGAGCGAATTAAACTACTATTAAAACTTGCGTGGTACCATTTAATCTGCAGCACCCGGTGAGTGTGTGTGTGGTTGTATATGAAGTATGTGATTACAATACAATATGGGGTGTCAAGGCCTAGAGAGGCCAACCAATAAAGGAAAGGTCACTAGTTTGATTCCCTGGCCCAGAGGGGGTGTTCTGCATCAGCTGGCACCTCCAGGGTGTCTAGTACTGCCTCTACAGTGCCCACAATCTCTGCCGACATGCCCTTGAGCTGGGCAATGAACCCGCAAACTGTACTGTTATTAGGGGTCCAAGCAGCGAAGCTGGGTCTCAGAAACCATAATAGCATCCAGTTATATTTCATTAGCTACGCTTTTCTGCTTCGCCTATGGGATACACTCAGCGCCTAATGCGCATCAACTGAAACTTTTCACATGCACCTTCCATCTGTCCGACCACGCCCACCTCCGGCCAGCTTATAGCCCAGGTGTGGCGGTCAACTCTCCCTTCCTCATTGTTTCAACAAAACGTTTGTGCTCACAGGCCTTAGGCAGTTGGAACAGAAATTTTGTTAGTTATTTAGGTGAGAGATGTAAAGGTTATTCCACCGAAGTCCTTTTTTCAGGACTTCCCCGGCGCATTCGGAAAAGGAAGTGCTTGGGTAACACTGCTCGTTATGGAGTTTTACTAGCAGACCGGCAATTCCTCGTCGGGGGACTGCTGGTATGCTATGGCGCGGTCGGTGGAAGGCTTTCGAGCCCTAGCGTGCTGCCCTCCGAATGTGTGTCATTTGGATGTGTTTTGTAGAGAGCTGTCCGGAAGAGCTTGGCGCCTTCATTCAAGGAAAAAGAGGCACGTGACCAGCGGCAGGTGTACATCAACAGGTGCGTGCTTGTATAACCCTGTGGTGTGTATCCTTTCTCTTTCGAGTAAATGGACCCCCCCGTCATTTCCTGCTGTGTCTTCTTAGCCATTACATTCTACTGGCTTGGTGCTCTGTTTTTTCCTTGTGACCGCTGACCGCACTTCAAACACATTCCCTGCCACGGTTATATCCATCAATGTAGGCTCACTGCCACCACTCTAAGCCTACGGAGATGTTCACCTTCTTTGCAGGGCTATAACTTTTTAAATTGTATTGCTAAATTGACATTACTATGGCCCATTCAACATCGATTATCTATCGTTCAGGATGTAGGAACATTATACTTTTTCATTCATAGATTCTTCCAAAAATACCTTCTAGAATATAAGTATGTTTTTATCGTTTTCTGTAGTAATTCATAGAACGTGAGTTATAGGCATAAACGCATATGTAGATTATCAACTGCCGTTTATTGCAGATACACGCTATATTAAAAAATTCAACTGTACATGATCGTATACGTTATGATTAGGGATGTCCGATATTATCGGCCGACCGATATTATCGGCCGATATCGGCAGTAAAATGTGATATCGGAAAATATCGGTATCGGTAAATTTTTTTTTTTTTTTTTTTTTTTTTTTAACCTTTATTTACCCAGGCAAGCAAGTAAAAACCAATTCTTATTTTATTTATTGTCAAAAGTATGCATTTTGGTTTAATTCAACAACAAGAGATATGTAATGTTAATTTTTACTTTTTTAATTATCATATTTTGCACAGATAATGCTTACATTTAGAAAGCCTTTTGAATGCATCCAGTGAAATTATTAGTTACCTGAAATTATTCCGTTTTTTTGGGGGGAAACCCTGCATATATCGGTATCGGTTGATATCGGTATCGGTATCGGTATCGAAATTAAGAGTTGGACAATATCGGAATATCGGTATCGGTAAAAAAGCCAATATCGAGCATCCCTAGTTATGATTCATCATGCGCGGATGAAAGGGGGGGGGGTCGTTTATAATTCTATGATCGTCAGTAAATGCTTTATTACCAGTCTGTAGTGGCCAGCGTCCTCTTCTATGCTGTGGCATGCTGGGGAGGCTACATCAACTCAAAGGACACCAACAAGCTCAACAAGCTGGTGAGGAAGGCTAGCTCCGTGGTGCGAGTCGAGCTACCTAGACTAGAGGTGATGGCAGAGAGGGGGATGAGAAGGAAGCTGGCTGCCATCATGGAGAACCCCTACCACCCCCTCTACGACGAGCTAGTCAAGATGAGAAGCTCGTTCAGCTACAGACTCATACCCCCCCGACACTCAACTAACCACCTCGGACAGTCCTTCATACCAGCGGCCATCAGGCTCCACAACAGTGGGCAGCGACTAGCGGCCTCCAGGCTCCACAACAGAGGGCAGCGACTGCTGCCAGACATTGATCTGGGACTAATAGGAACCCAAGGAGGACAATTTACACTACCTTAGGCATACTGCACCCTATGTGGATACTGTGATACTGTGAATAATGTATATTTCAGTGGATACTGTGATACTGTGAATAATGTATATTTCAGTAGATAGTAAATTATAACACTACCTTAGGCATACTGCACCTTATGTGACACTGTGAATACTGTGAATATATTTTTCAGCTAGTTAGATAGTAATTATATTGACCTATTTGTTTACACTGCTTGTGTTGTTGTTACTACCTGTACCCCCCCCCCCCTTTTCCCCCATGCTGCTATGATGCCTGAATTTCCCCAAGGGGATCAATAAAGGAATATCTTATCTTATCTTATGTAGTATGGGTGATATATTGATCAGATCGGTTTGCAGTGAAAAGAATAAACAATCAAGCTGAAAGTAACGTTACTGTCTCACCGTTCGCCGATGAGACTGGAGGAAAAAGATCCCACTTATTTGACGTCGATCTACTAGATCCATTTCCGGTTTGTATGGCGCAATAAACACCCAAATCATATCGATTATTGAGTTATGGCAGCAATGCATATGCACGCCAGTGTTCGTCTGTAGTCCCGCAACGATATGTGACGGATTTCCCAGATGCACCGATGGCCACTTCCGTTGTAACTCGCCCGATCATCCACCAGGCGGCGGTATTGAGGCGTTGCACTATTGTGCAGGGTCCCACTGTATCACCAGAGGTTGGGTGGCGGAATTATGAATGCCATGGCGAAAAAATGAAATATGAACTCAATATCGCTGTACAACGGGATTGGCGGTGGATGTGTTAAGGAGTAGCGACGGCCTGGATTTTTTCCCCTCGTGTTATGTTCACGTCGGCGGAGAATTTAGACATATATTTATTAGGGGTGTAACGGTACATGTATTCGTCCTGCGAATTTACGGTATGGCCGTCACGGTGCGGTACGTGCAGCCATACGACGAATACGTGACAACACACCAGTCGCACATGCTGGCACTCGCGAGGTCCGTGCGAGAACAGCGCGCGTGGCCGGGCACACAGAGTCCGACTTCAGAGCGAGCGAAAGTGCACGGAGAAAGGCACATTTACATTAGAAGAACAGCTGCAGCCTGCAGGGTCATTACAATTGTACAGTTTTTTTTGTTTTCTTGTTCGCCCAATAATGTTAACCAAATGAAACCAATGGAAAGACACACACACACGCCGTGCATCGCCAACACACACACGCCGCGCGTCGCCAACACAGACACACACGCCGCGCATCGCCAACACACGCACGCGCATCGCCAACACACACACATGCCGCGCATCGCCAACACACACACACGCCGTGCATCGCCAACACACACACATCCTCTGCCATTGTTGCTTGTAACATGTCATCTGTTCTCTAGTATTTAGTCTCGTGCAGTTAAATCCTCTCTAGAAGTGAAACTGAAACTTACCAAGCCTATAAGTTGTTAAAGAGGCACTAGGCATTGGCAATTCATTTACACTGGATGCCTGAACACAGAATGACACCAGTATCACTGACTACCATGGCAAGCCTATCGAAAATTATTCGATTTAATAATAATAATTATAATAATTATCATAAATATAATATATAAATTAGATAAAAAATAAAAAAGATTTTATTTAAAAAAAAGTATTATATTAATAATAATAATTATAAATATTTTTTTCTGTTGTACCGAACTCATACCGAACCGTGACCCCAATACCGAGGTACGTACCGAACCGTGGCTTCTGTGTACCGTTACACCCCTAATATTTATATATGTATATATTAGGGCTGTCAGTTTATCACGTTAATTAGATTAATTAATTACACAGCAAATTATCGCGCTATGAAAATTAACTCAAAATGTATTACAAAAAAAAAGAAAAAAAAGTATTTAATTTCTTTTAATATCATTCATTTCATAAGAACGTAGAACACACATTTACAGACTTTTTTTTTATATGGTCCATTTGCATGTTCTTGGTATCTGATTCTAGGGACATCTATGGATCTCAGGGAATGTATTCCCAGTGTCAGAAATACTGTGGCTGTTACTAGGCTTGAGTAAATTGTAATGAACCAAATGAGAATATCAATACATTTTTTTTTTATCTTTGACTGTGAATAACACTATGCTCAAATTGACCAGACCTGAAAAATCTAAGCAAATTTATAGATGGAAGATGATTAAACAGAAGGTTTTGTAGATACAGTACTGAATTCTGCCATGATTATAGAATATAGAATATCAGGCATAAAATGGTTATGCGATTAAAATGGATTATGGATTTAGTCATATATATTTATATTAGAGGTGGGCATAGATACTTTTTTTTAATCTAGATTAATCTATCTGCAATCCTGGATTTAATCTAGATTAATCTAGATTAAAATGGCTAAAAAAAAAAGAAAAAAACCTGCCGAAGGCATTCAAAATATGTGTGTTCCTTATGTTTCTCAGGCCAGGTGGCCCATTACACCATGAGCCCATCTCCCGTTTCCAAAATGCATTACAGACTGTTTGAAAAAGCTGTTTTGCTATGATAATTGGTAATGAAATATCAAAATAATGTTCAATAAGATGTACTTGTGTTTAATAAGTTGTTTTATTCAGAAGTTAACACAAATAAATAATATTACCAGTACAGTACAGTATCTAGCACACTCTCAGGAGCAAAACAGAAAGAATCATTTCAAACTTGAACTATGTGACATGGCTTGAATCAACTGCTCCAGTGGAGTTGCTCAGTGGCCAATGGTGTCAACTGTGGTTGTACTGGGCAGCTCCCAGGTGTGAATGGAACTGTGTGAATGTGAAGCAGGGCGTTCCTGAAAAAGAGCATATGTGCTCAGCGAACCTACCCTGGGTAAATAAAGGTAAAAATGCAAAAATGCAAAAATGCAAAAAAAAAACAAAAAAAACATAATTTTTTTAGATTAATGCGTTAATTATATTATCGCGCGATACTAGTATAGCGTTAACGCCGTTAACGGCCCAGCTCTAATTTATATATATATAATATATATGGTAGATTGAAAACCATTTGCCATGTCTAATGTGGTGCCAGACAATGGGTTTTCCCCCGTGTTATGTTCACGTCAACGGGGAATTGTATGTTTAGACCAGGGGTCTCAAACTCAATTTACCTGGGGGCCGCTGGAGGTAGAGTCTGGGTAACGCTGGGCTGCATCAAATATTCCACAAAAAAAGGGTTTCAAGTATTCAAAAAAAAAGTACAACTGATCCAATCTTCTCAATCTCTAGCAATAACATTTCAGAACATGAACAGTTCTTCAGTTATTCACTTCAGTCATACATTATTTTCAAATAGCTACCGTTTCTTGGCATATAGTCACATAATTGGTTTGGTGCTGGGACCAGGGGAGTAGCTGGGGGGGGGGGGGGTTAGGATGATTCCAAGGGCCCAGCACTGGGGGGGGGGGGGGGGGCCAGAGAACACTATTATTATCTTTTTATTATTATATGGTTTTATTATTATCCTAAAGTAAGTTAATGTAGATGACTCAAAAGTATAATTGCCTGTATTATAAAAAAAATAGGTAAAAACCATATTATGCGTTTTCATCAATAAATAAATGCCCCAAATTTTTTTATAGATTGGGGGGCCACAAATTGATTCTTTCATGGGGCCCAGAATCTCCAGCTACGCCCCTGGCTGGGACTCGGGATGAACGCATATTTTTCCGTCCATTCACCTTTGAATTGCAGTCGACTTTTCTTTTACTGACCATCTTTGAAAATGCCATATTTTTCTGCTGGCTGCCTCCTGGCGAAAATAGGCTAATAGCTACATTTATCTCACAGAGATAAAACTGGGAGCGAGTTTACTGTAGATGCGCTTTCAAATCTGCTCCGACTTGAACTGAAAGAGAGATACGACATGCAGTCCGTGAAGACCCGCGCTACTCCCCTACTCTGCCTCTGATTCGCAGACTGTGGGTGAGGGGGGAAAACGCTGACGGGACACGTATGTGATTGGACCAGACTCGTACACAGTGCAGAGCACTTCAGCACTGCTCGCAGAGGAGAGAGATAGCGAGGATGCATTTGCTTCCACTTTACTTGATATCACTCCGGAATCACGTTTCAACCAAGTCACTAACATAACGTTGCTGTCATGAGCCTGCGCTATGGTAGCCTACAAGTGATAAAATAAATAAAACGTCCAACTCTCGCGCAACGACTCGGCAAACAGTTGTGCGCGGGCCGCGTTAACACTACACTTTGATGTCCAGTAGGCCCGCAATTGGCCCGTGGGCCGCGAGTTTGAGACCCCTGGTTTAGACATATATTTATATATATATATGGTAAAATTGAAAATGGGCTACACTGGGGTAAATGAGACTTTGGTGTCTTTCCCTGGTCGGCATCCCCCTGACAATTGTGTGTATTCAGGAGTACTGCATTGTACCTAGGGGTGGACGGTATGGTCTAAAATTTATATCACGGTATAATTTGAAGCATAGACGGTAACGGTATATATCACGGTATCAGTGTTTCCGTTAGAATAATTTTTTTTGCCTGATAGGCAGGCTATATAAAGAATGACATCCTCAAGGCATGTAGATTTATAATATTTTAACTTAAAACCAGGCTACTTTTGCGTATAAAGTCATTATATTCCAAATAAAATAAGTCCCGAGTCCGTGCTGCTCCCATTGCAAACAGCCGGGCTGGATGCTGGATTTTGCTAGAAGCATATGTAGCTGCAGAGCCGCAGAGCCAGCGGCGCTTTCAGGTCTGGTCACAGCTTTCAGCCGTTGGGTGGGGGGGCGCTGTTGAGCGGATCTGACCTGAAAGCGCCGCTGGCTCTGCGGCTCTGCAGCTGCATGCTATTCGCAAATCCACTGCTTCCGCCGTCCTCCCGGCTCCCGCTGCAGCCATCGTTATCATAACACTACACGCATATCATAATGTTTACAGCAAACTGTAGTTGATCACCAGGTATGTTTTATTAACGTAGAATAATTCATATAAGAAAAACGATAGGGAAATATCTTACCTTTCTCCACTGGTTAAAAATGCCAGGAACTGAAATTGAAACTTGCTGTGCGCCGCGGTGATATGTGTTTATTATGAAATGACAATTGCGTGTTGACACACCCACTGCGCGAAGCCTCCTAAATAACTTTTTCCAGTTTGCACATATCTATTATCTATGACTAATTCTATCTATTTTTAGGGGCAAATGCGATTGAAATAGTCGCGCTGTGGTTACATGACGTCATTGCTATTTTAGAGCTACTCTACCGGTTACACGGTATAGTCAAAATCCATACCGTAGAGCAAATTAATACCGTTTATACCGTATACCGTTTATACCGTCCACCCCTAATTGTACCCATTCTGCAATCTGTTGATATGATTTTCAATCACTATATCATGCTGGCTTGTGTCTTGTATCACCTGTTTTGAACAAGGTGAGGCGCCGCAGAGCCATGCAGTGTGTCCACACTTCCCACTCGTGTTATGTACACGACAACGGGGAATTATGGATTTAGGCATATGTATATATCAGGGTTTCCGTTATAAATGTTTTTTGCCGGTCTCAGGGTCCGGTAGATTTAAATCTACCGGTCAAATGAGAGAAATTCCGGTCAGAGTTTATTGAGCTTAAAAATAATTGACATCCTCAAGGCATGTAGATTTATAATATTTTAACTTAAAACTAGGCTACTTTTGCGTATACAATCATTATATTCCAAATAAAATAAGTCCCGAGACTCCGTGCTGCTGCCGACTTTAAATCAAATAGGTGTCTGTACAATAATAAACAGCAGTCTGTTATAATCACATTTTTATGAGCTAACGAATTCCGTTATATTGGACATTTGTATTAATTATATCAAGCGAAGAACTGAGAAATTTGGCAGAGAGAGACGGCAACATTATCGTGGGTTTGCGTGATGACTCTCTCCACCTCGCAACGACTTATTTGCAAAGAGTATGGCACTGCAGAGCAGCAGATTCAGCTGTTTTTTGGCTCTATCTGGGGACCGCTCAACAGCGCCCCCCACCCAACAGCTGAATTGCCAATGGCTGAATTGGAGTACTGCACTGTGCCGCTGCTGCTCCGGCTCTGCAGCTACACATGCACTCGCAAAACCCAGCACTAAGCTCTCGCTGACAACATTATTATACCTGCTTGGTGAAGCAACGATGAAACAAATGTAATGATTGTTTCGTTCATCGCATAGGCTATTTAATTTTAGCCTATTTTAATACAATTCAAATAATCAAATTGTGCTTGGAGGGAATTATTTTCACCAGACATTAAGACCGGAGAGATTAAATATGTCGGACTTCAACAGATTTTGCCGGTCAAATACCGGTAATTACCGGCTAACGGAAACGCTGGTATATATATTTATATATATATATGGTAGATTGAAAACCATTTGCCATGTCTGATGTGGTGCCAGACAATGGCTTAATCGTGTGTGTTGGATATGACGTTTTAGGCATATCCCCCATGAGAATATACCTGTGTATACCCTGTGGGGAGGTACAATGGTAGCGTGTCCTGTGCCTTTTTTCATCTACGGGTCTTTTTCTGACTGTGTCTGATGTATTAGATAAGCGGTTCCCAAACCTTTTTGGACGTGCACCCCCTATCACCTCCCGACCTAGCTGACCCCAATGGGTTTTTGTTAGAAAAAATTGTTGCTGGTCTCAGATTTTATTTTTTATTTTATCTCTTCCCACGGCGACTATGGATAGGGAATTTCTTTATTTAATTAAAATGTTCACGACAACATGGATGCATGTACTCTGCCAGCATGTTTAATATCCATAATACTAAAGGTTTTACTAAGATTTTTATGAAATTTTATTGTAAAAAAAAAAAATGTTTTATTTACCACCTTTTCATGTCACGCACCACCTAGAGGGCACTCGCGCACCACAAGGGGTGCGCGCACCACAGTTTGGGAACCACTGTACTAGATTGTTCAGTGACCCTACAGTCTGTATTATTTATAATAACATTAAAGCCGCTGTTTCCGGTGGCGCTCAGCCCGGAGGCAGGCGGGCGTGCCTGGTCCCATTTTTTCAAATTGGGACCAGCGTTATACCTGAAGGGGATCCTTTACAATCTATTCATATGTTGTTATATGACGTTTCAGTCTTCTCCCTCTGGAGAAGGCCTGATGTCATGAGCTGTAATATATGTATTCATTAAATATCTTACATCCAGCTCCTCTGGTCAACCATGAGCGCGAGCAGGACGCTGCGTTGCCGCTCCCGCTGGGAAGAGGTAGGTGGTGACGTATTGTATGTCTCTCGACTCAGCTGTTTTTTTTTTTATTATAATTTTTTTGCATTTTTACAGCTTTTTATTGGTCACGCAGGACCGACAGAGGAGAGGGCGAACGGGAGGAGAGGTGGGGAGGACATGCGACAAATAACGACGGGAGCTGGGATCGAACCTGGGTCGGCCGCGTAGGTGCGCGAGGCACTATGGTATGCGCCACGAGGGCGCCCCGACTCAGCTGGGTTTTAACCGCTTGAGTCTGTTCGTACATATTGTGATATGATACTGTCTGGAAAGAGAAAGCTTTCTAAGGGGATGTTTCTCTTTCGGCGTGGCAGAGCCTGGCGTTTTTTAAACATGGTGGCAAGTGTAACTCAGGTGTCACTTGTATGTTAAACTGGGGAGGGACGTCGCTACGTTCCTCACGTAGTGACGTGTACGTGGAAGTCCCGCCCAGGCAGGATGGCCTGCCGCCGTGTTTGGCGCCTGGGCTGTTTTTTACATATCTGTATTTGCATATCTGTGTTTTGCATAAAGGGGATTCCCCGCTATCCGTCGGTGGATATATGGGGACCCTCACTAGCTCTGGCGTTAGTAACCAGGAGAGTTGCGTGCGTGCTTCCCCGGTTCGAGTTTTTTACTCAAGGCTCTTTGTTGTCTCGCGCTGTTTCTGGCTCTGCTATGATAAAGCAAGTGCGACAGCCACGACGACCAGACAAAATCGGTTTCATTCTGAATTTTGTTGGCGAAATAGGTCGATTTTCCGGTCCCAGCAATGGGAACTAGTTTGAGGGTCTGCCCCCATTTTTTGTGAAAGCGGGGGGTGGAAGTTCAGATACGGTCTCCCGATCGGTAGATTTTAAGAGGAGACATGGTGAAGGTTTCCATCCTCAGTGTGGGCTGCTGGACAGCCCCCCCTCCTGCTGAAAAGGGGGAGGACGTCTGCCCGCACTGGGCTATGTCACATCTCACGCGCCGGACTTCGCCGACTCCCTCTAATGTGGGGTGCCGGCCCAATACGGTGGGGAGGTAGTGGGCCTATTCTGCCTCCCTACGGCCTGACGTATTGGTAGTTAGAGGTCAGTGCTTCCGGGTTCCGGGTGTTTTTGCAACACTGCCGTTAGGAACCAGGGACACCCCCGGATCTGTTAGAACAGCATAGAAACGGTTTTCTATGTGTACAGATGGGAAGGAGGGTTTTTTATGTAGGTTTCCCTCATTCAGGCTGACAGTCGAGCTCTGCTCTTACTAAGGTGTTGGTCAGCCTGTAGGTCCCTGTAACCCCTGGGGGGCTCTGTGAGAGGGCTCGTCTGGTTAGACGCAGCCAGAGACCCCCAAGAGAGGGTGATGGGGCAGGCCTGTGGTCACAGGGGGGGTCCTTCACTCGGAGAGTGGGCCAGTGGAGTGCTGCCTTCGGGCAGTCAGTCCCTCTAGCGCCTCTGTGACTTACGGCCAAACGTACGCCCCCTGTCTGGTTTTATGGAGGAGCGGCTACGTTGGGGGACGCAGGGTTCATCCTGGCCGCGCCGGGGCGGGGTCAGTCTTGTCCTAGTTTCCACCAGGTGTCAGTCATGCTCCGCTTTGCTGGTCGCCTGTACGTGCGCACTCCCTTTCTCGGCGCTCGGCTCGATAGGAAGCACGGTGGCCCTGGGGGGGGGGGGGGGGGGAGGGCGCTGTCATACATCCGGGAGAGGATCTTGGTTCTCATCGGAATCTTCGGGGGGGTTCTGTCTCACGGCCATGGCCGGGGGCCCCGCCTCTGTAAAGGATATGTGCAGCCCTTGGAGCTGGAACCCCTTCTGCATCCCGCTGCCGGGCGGCTGGCGGGGTGCATGGTGAGGTAGACAGCGGCTTTTCACATGATCTACTCACCTTGTACGTTTTGGGGTAACTGCACCACACTGCGTATGATTGGAGTCCTTCCCTCCGCTCCTCGTTAGGTGGGGCGAGGGGGCCGGACCCCACCCCATGTTTTTCTGATGGTCATGAAGGGGACCACAGGGGGTGCATTTGTCGGGGCTACGCGCCCTGCTTCGCCCGATGTCCCATAGGTGAAGCAGAAAAGCGTAGCTAATGAAATATAACGAAGGTTATCCGATAACCCTAGTTATATGATTAGCGTAGCTTTTCTGCTTTATACGCAGCCCTGAGGACCCTTGGCTGTGTTTCGTTGAAATTCAGACTTGGAAGGGGGAGTTGACTGCCACACCTGGGCTATAAGCTGGCCGGAGGTGGGCGTGGTTGGACAGATGGAAGGTGCATGTGAAAAGTTTCAGTTGACGCGCATTAGGCGCTGAGTGTATCCCATAGGCGAAGCAGAAAAGCTACGCTAATCATATAACTAGGGTTATCGGATAACCTTCATTCCCATTTGGCCAGACGGTGGCACTATGACAATGAACTTTACGTTCAGTTACCATAAGTATAATGTATAAGTATTCTGGTTTTGGTCAAGATCAATCTATCCATGTAAGCCACGCCCAACCATGTAAGTCACGCCCATTTGCTTGTTGATTGCCATTTAGAACTTTGTCCAAATCATTGTTTTTGCTATACTTCTCCAACAGATTATCCGCAGTCGTCACCAAATTTGTTAGAGAGCATCTTTGGACCAAGCCGGAAGAATTTGTGTTGGATATTTGATGTTCCATAAAGTTTTGGTATTGCTGGCCCTCAAGGTTTGCTCAAATACTGTGGGCAATAACATATAGTCCTTACCTTGTCTCTGATGTACTGCAAAAAGAATAATCCAATTATCTGATCGCCATTCCAAATATCCACAGCGATCCTGTGTCCAACATTATCCAGCATTGCACATGAACGGGCAGGCGAGGACCCTTGTCGATGCCATCCCTATAAGCGCTTGTTTTGCCGGAGTGTTTAGAACCCGCCCCCACGCCGCAGCTCGGCCAAGAAAACAAACCACATCGTTTCAAATAGAGTGCAATAGCGTGCGTGCGTGCGTGCGTGCGTGCGTGTGTGTGTGCAGGGGAGGAAACTAACTTTTTGGCTTACCAGCCAACTGGCGAGTAGCTATGCAATTTAAAACCAAAACTAAGGCCTCAGTATGAGTTTACGTGATCGGATCGGGACATCCCTAGTTTGGGCCCTACTCTCCAACACACTCCACCCCAGATCGTAACACCTCCGCCATGGCGTGAGTTCATCTTGATGACTGGTTGAGCATGTCTTTGATATTGATTGTGTAATACAGGGGTTCCAAATAGGCTGCCCGCGGGCCACAACAGGCCTGCAAGGCATTTTTATTTGGTCCCGCAAAGTTATATTAATCAAACGCGGAAAAAATAAATACTATGTACATCTCTCCTATGACAATAGCAGCCACTTTTATTATGAAATTCGTAGCACAGAGAACTTCTTTTTTTTTTTTATCCACTTTTTCTCCCATTTTCTATTTTTCTCCCATCCCAATTTTCATATCGTCCAATTCAACCCTCCCCTGTCTTCGAACGTTGTTTCTTGCCTCCCACAAGCCGGCTGCAATGTGGACTAAGTCATACATAGCATGAGTCCCCTCCGATACTCGAGGTAACAGCCGTCGCATCTTTTCACCTGCGCGGCTCGATCTTTCAGCGTCGGGGGTCTGGGCTTTGGAGGGGCCCCGCCCCCGTCGCTTCTTGATTCTACTGCGCAGGTGCACCAACCGACCTGTAGGAGTCGCTGTCCACAACGCCCGATCCCCACCCTTCAGTTTCCCTCCCCGTAATACGGCCAATGTGTATTACTGTGGACGACCAACTAAACTGAAAGCAATGTGGAGAGCGGGGCTCGAACAGGAGGCATCCTGTTCGAGCCTAGTCTCCAGCATTCGTTGCGAGCGCCTTGCCCACTGCGCCACGTAGCCGCCCAGCACAGAGAACTTTTATTATGAAACAGGAAACGCCGCCACCAGTGCCTCCGCCTTGCCGCAAGATTATATCAGCTGAGTGGAGATGCCATTGACACGCTCTGATTTCCATCCCATGGTTTCTGCTTGATCCAAATATTATTATTTTCTTTTTAAATGAGCATTTTAGTTGTTAGACTTGTTTTGACATTTCCAAGGGTGTTTGAAATTAATGCTGTTCGAAGCAGTGCGTTGCCTGTTTTTATTTGTGTTAAACAAACAAGTGTTGTGCTTCTCTGCCATGGACAATAAAAGATCTTGCATATTCTTGGTATCTAGGGACATCTATGGACCTCAGTGAATGTATTCCCAGTGTCAGAAATATTGTGTCTATTACTAGGCTTGCTTAAATTGTGATGAAACAAAGGAGAATATGAATTATGATTTTTATTTGCATCTTTGACAGTGAATAACACCATGCTAATAATAATAATAATAATAATGGATTGGATTTATATAGCGCTCTTCATGACACCCCAGTGACCCCAGAGCGCTTACAGAGTCCATTATTCGTTCATACACAGTCATACCGGTGGTGGTAAGCTACAATTGCAGCCAGAGCTGCCCTGAGGCAGACTCACGGAAGCGTGGCGAATAATCATCGCCTACGGCCCCTCCGACCACCACCAACATTCATTCACATGCATACACATTCATACGAGGCAAGTAGGTTAAGTGTCTTGCCCAAGGACACAACGGCAGTGGGATGGACATGGGCTTGAGCGGGATTCGAACCACCAACCCTTTGATCATTGGATGACCCGCTCTACCCCTGAGCCACGCCGCCCCATTTTCATGACCAGACATGAAAGACTGCCAATGATCTCATTCAGTACCTTCTTGAGATCATGTGTACAAAGATTCTAAGGAAATGAATAAAGGGAAGATGATTAAACAGAAGGTTCTGTAGATAACTAGGCACTAGGGGTGTAACGGTACACAGAAGCCACGGTTTGGTACGTACCTCGGTATTGGTGTCACGGTTCGGTACGAATTCGGTACAACAGGAAAATAATATTTATAATTATTATTATATATTTATAATAATTATTATAATAATAATTATTATTATTATGAAATAGAATCATTTTCTATAGACTTGCCGTGGTAGTCTGTGTCTGTTCAGGCATCCACTGAGTAAATTAATTGCCTACTGCCCCCTTAACACTTTGAGTGCCACGCCGGGTTTTCCTTTTTACCCCCTTGATGACACGGTCCACTTCAATGTTAACGTTAATATCGCCTAATCTATGTTTTAAATTATGGCTATGTGTCTAATCTGCCCGTCGCTTATCAAAGACTATTTTCCAGTCAGTGCTGTCAAGGCAGATTGGTTTTTTATCGCTTCATTTCCGTTTCAGAGCATTTAGAAAAGCACCCGTTTTGAGATAAAAAACAGTTCATTCTGGACCATTCTATGAAAATCGTCTTTTACTGGAAT
This sequence comes from Notolepis coatsorum, assembly GCF_963971535.1. Taxonomy (NCBI): domain Eukaryota; kingdom Metazoa; phylum Chordata; class Actinopteri; order Aulopiformes; family Paralepididae; genus Notolepis; species Notolepis coatsorum. Next base: position 84,559,054 of record NC_140171.1, on the reverse strand, counting down.
ATTCCACAACGTTGATATTCGTCGGCCTATTTATGAATCGTTTTCAAATAAACGCTAGATGATCAATATTATACGTGCACGCAAGCACATTCGGGCCGCGCACGGATAATCGCTGCGTTGATTTCCTCTTGGACTTTTACAGTGAAACCGAAAGAGCCCATTTCACAAAACAGCCTATATCTTCATCAAAATTTGTCTGATTATCCTAACACTGATAACATAGATTCCTTACCTGACATCAGATGGTATCCAACTGGTATATTCCAATTCCTGATCACCATTCGAAAAAATCGATAAGTGTATGGATCCAACGTGATACAGTAGTACACATGATTCCGCAGGGCTGAGAGGCTCCAGAATGAACTGTGGTAACCCCGGCTGGATCAGTGGACTGGAAAATGTGGAGTACCGGATTTTTTTCCCCATCCATTTTCATTGAGTCCATTCCAAAATCCCTTATGTCATCTGGGAGACGATAGGGGGCGCTTTTTTCCACATATGATCGCCGGCAGTGCTCGGGTATACTCGGATAGGCTTGCGTGATGCAATATGATTTCAGATCGCTAAAAAAATTAAAAATACAAAAATTCCGAGAAATCTCGTGAGTGGCTTTCAACATAACTATCGGAAACCTGAGATATCTCGTGTGTGGCAGTTAAAGTGTTAACAACTTAGGCTTGTTAAGTTTCAGTTTCACTTGTAGAGAGGATTTAAAGGAAAACGCCAACATTTTGGGAAATTAGCTTATTTAACATCTTCCCTGGAGTTAGACAAGAAGATACATACCTTTTTTGTCTCTGTGCGTGCATTTAGCTTAGGGAACAGTCGCTCCGTTAGCATAGCTTAGCTTCATCACTGGAAGTGAGGCGGGGCCGGAGCCTGGCGTTCCCTTACAGTGTATAGTTTGATTGATTGATTGAAAAGTTTATTAACAGATTGCAGAATACACTCCAAATACAACTCCAAAACGTTCATGTAAACATGTTGTGACCTGTGTATTCACCACGTGGAGAAATAAAAATGTTGTACATTATCTAACGTTAACACGAACCTAAACTAACGTTACAACTAACCTAAAGTTAGTTTAGGTTCGTGTTAACGTTAGATAATGTACAAAATAAACGTTTTCCGCTGCTATAAACGTTGCACTTTTATTTTGACAACCCCAGAAAGGAAGTCATTATATATGCTTTACCATCCTGATCTGCGTTAGCTCCGGTTAGCTCAGAGCGTCCGGTATAACAATACCAGCCATTGGATTACTGTTTTCTAAATTGGGGAGACTTTTAATCGTCAAGGTAAGAGGATTTCAAGTCATGGTATCCATAAACTCCAATCGGTTCGGATCATTTGAATGAATGAGAATGTCAACAATCACGACGACACGTTGAAATCACTGGCTGCGCTCAGAGAGGAGTGGTTGGGCAAAAAGATAGTTCCGAGTATATTTGCTTATAAAACGTAATGAGGGGAATACACAGGTCACAACATGTTTACATGAACGTTTTGGAGTTGTATTTGGAGTGTATTCTGCAATCTGTTAATAAACTTTTCAATCAATCAATCAAACTATACACTGTAAGGGAACGCCAGGCTCCGGCCCCGCCTCACTTCCAGTGATGAAGCTAAGCTATGCTAACGGAGCGACTGTTTCCTAAGCTAAATGCACGCACAGAGACAAAAAAGGTATGTATCTTCTTGTCTAACTCCAGGGAAGATGTTAAATAAGCTAATTTCCCAAAATGTTGGAGTTTTCCTTTAACTGCACGTGAAGCCGAGACTGAAGACTAGAGAACAGATGACATGTTACACAACAATGAAGAGGCAGAGGATTTATCAATATTTTGGATTTTAAACACAGTAGCAGTTCAACTGGAGAGGAGCTCAGATGATCAGTCCGGAAAAGTATTGCTTTTTTTTTTCTTCGATCAGCTGTGAGAAGGTTGGCGTGTGTGTTGGTGAGTGACACACCAACTTGGTGTGTGTCTGTGTGTGTGTCTTTCCATTTGTTAACATTATTGGGTGAACAAGAAAACGAAAGAAAACTGTACAATTTTATTGACCCTGCTGTGCTGCTGTGTTACAAACATGATATAATTCATTCATGGTTAGGGACACCCGACACTTGTAAGGGGAGGGGAGGGAGGAGGGGAGAAACAGCCTGCAGTGCAGAGGGTCAGTGCGTGTTATTTGTTCTGTCCGATTCTCATCGTGCGTGCGTTTACAAGCTTCAACGTTTTATTCATCATCTAAATTTGTCAATACAAGCTTAATCTTCAACATTAAAGATCAATGTAAGCCAGTGTAAAGTAAAGTAAAGATATTGAGCATAGATTTGTAAAATGTGCAACCTTAGTTTCACCTAGTGGTATGACTATGAGACGTATTCTTCGTATGGCTACATGTACCGCACCATGAGCCACGAACGTAAATTCGCGGGACGAATACACATACCGTTAAACCCCTACTAGGCACCCTGCCACAGAGTGAGTATCAGTTATTCTATGTTCACAATTAGTGGCTAGTGGAAAACATTATGATTATATCCATCCATATCTATCTATCTTTTTATCAATCAAGAGGAACACCAATACGTACTCCTCTAGAGGGGAAAGAACATAATAGATAACAGTATCATGCTTACCGGTAAATTAATTAATTACATGATACCAAAATACAACTATTGTTAGTCTTTGGGGACCTCCCAGGACCCAGTCAGAACCCCCCTGGCTTCAGAGAGTCTGACTGCTCCTATACCCAGCATAATTTATGGCACTGCTATTACTGAAGATCAATAGCACTTAAACTGAGCCATTGATATTGAAACCTGCACTGATTTATAAGGCTGTGCTTTGGTCATATGAACACACACGCACACACACACGCACACACACACACGCACACACGCACACACACACACACACACACACACACACACACATGCACATGTGCACACACACACAGACACACACACATGTGCATGTGCAGACAAACAGGATGCATGTTTAGTTGCACACTAGAGAAGGCACACACATTCTCTCTCTCTCTCGTACTAATAGACATATCAGTACACATTGTATGGGGGACATAATGTTGCATCTTCCTAACGTTACCCTTGTTTACCCATCATTTCCTGCAACACACACACAGACACACAGACACAAACACACACACACACACACACACACACACACACACACACACACACACACACACACACACACACACACACACACACACACACACACACACACACACACACACACACACACACACACACACACACACACACACACACACACACACACACACACACACACACACACACACACACACACACACACACACACACACACACACACACACACACACACACAAGATTGCCTGCAACAGAGGAGTCCCTCTTTGAAACTATGCCTTTTTACTAGATTGGATTGCACACACACACATGCACGCGTGCACACACACATGCGCACGTGCACACACACACAAAGAAGATGGTGGGTGGGTGGGTGGGTAGACAGACAGACAGACAGACAGACAGACAGACAGACAGACAGACAGACAGACAGACAGACAGACAGACAGACAGACAGACAGACAGACAGGCAGACAGAGAGACAGACAGACAGACAGACTGACAGACAGACAGACAGACAGACAGATTGATTGAGTGGTTGATTGATTGAGTGGTTGATTGATTGAGTGGTTGATTGATTCATTTGATTCATTGATTGAGACTGGTTGACTTGCACCAAAACAGAGTATAGGCTTCACTATATCACCACCAGTGACATTGCATTTAGATTAGTCTACTTTTACACTTTTACACATGTTTTCCGGACAAAAAGCAAACGTTCTTTGCCAAATAGCCTTTGGGTAACCTAAGGCTACAGTATCACCAGTTTAAGCCACCCGGCTAGATGACATCAGACAAGGAAAGACCCAAAAGAATAGACAGGCCGCCCAGGGCACAAAGCTTTTAAACTAAATCAATACTCATCAAATACCACGGGTCAAGTTCAGTGGGCGACAGTTTAAGGTCATTTCTAAATCAGAATGTCAATTTCCATCTCAGAGACGGAGGAACTGGCCGCCGATGTCAAAGTCAATTTGCTCCCGGCTCCCTCGTCTTCTCCTCTCGAATATGATGACATTAAGAGCAGCTTGAAATGTCAAGCACAGGGATTCAGGATCGATCTCCTGATTTATCCAATCACTGGTTATCAGCAACGGCAGCATGGAAATAAAAACCTTGACTTTTCAGATTATCCACTACCTGCCTTGAGCCCACCGTGTTGGATGGGAGTTCTAAACATAGCACCACAGCAGCGTGCGCACACACGCACTGGAGCTGTCCCCAAAGCCTGTTTTTGGGATTCGAACTTTGCCAGGGTTTTTCGAAGGGACATTCAAACCATCATTTTTAATCATGCAAAGAAATTGCTCCTAGGGCCTAACAAAATTAATAGTTGGTTTCCGGTTGCCGACCGACCCTGCCGATTTAGGTGCGACCCAATATATTTTATGAGTTTTTTAAAAAGAATTATAAAAAAATAAAAAATAAAAAAAATACGATTTTTAAGAATAAAGTTTCATAGAAATCTTAGTCAAACATTTAGTATTATGGATATTAAACATGCTGGCAGAGTACATGCATCCATGTTGTTGTGAACATTTTAATTAAATAAAGAAATTCCCTATCCATAGTCGCCGTGGGAAAGAATAAAATAAAAAAATAAAATTAAATAAATTCCCTACCTACCCATGGCCAAACTGACAACCAACAGGAAACCAACAATATATTTTACTTTGCCTAAATAATTTTTCTTGTTCAGTACTGTAGAGTCTTGACTTTAGGCACATAGCTCACATTTACGCATATAACGTAGCGCATAACATAGCGCATAACGTAGCGCATAACGTAGCGCATAACATAGCGCATATTGCTGCGGTTATTAAGAGTAGTAGTACCTACTTACTGGTCACGGGAGGCTTCAATAACGTTTGGATGGTAATCCATTTTGTGAATACATTTGTTGAAACAACATCTTTGTTGGCCGACGTCTCCTGCTATCTTAACGTTAGCAAGCTAAACATGCATAGCTTAATTAACGTGCATAACATACCTGTGTACCGTTAAGTAACTTGTGTTCCGCTGAGAAAGTTCAGCATCACTGCAGTGCATACACTTGGCTTAATCCAAACGGCAATTCGGAAACGTTGTATTATGAAATAAGACGGGTGAGTGTGAGTCACTCAACTCTCTCTTTTTTGCATGATTGATTCATTTCCTGATAATGTATGATGGTGACCCCTAGACTGTGTTGTTGTGTCTGTGTTCGCGCATGACTTTCGAATGATTGTAAACACAACATAGTACTGTGATATTCTGATATATATTACATTCTGATATATATTTTTCGTCTAAAATAAAAAGATTATAAAAAACGGAAATTTTAAAATACGGAGGTTCGAACTCATTAAGATTCAACTTCAGCTTCAACTTCAAATTACTTTATTTTCCTTTCGGAACTTCATTTGTGCAGTGGTTAAAAGACAAACACAATACTCAACACTCACCACTATAAAAAAAAAACACCAGCTTCGTTAAAACTACATTAAAAAAGACCACTATAAAAAACACCAACTACATTAAAACTACAGTACTTAAAGCATGATATATTAAAATCCATGTGGAAGAGTTCTATATGTATATAAATAATAAATAATAGCTCAGCCCTAACACACACACACACACACACATACACACACACGCACACACGCACACACACACACAAACACACACACACACACACACAAACACACACATACACGCGCGTGATTTTCCCAAAATCAAATGGCCCAAGAATTCAATAAATAGCTTATGCTTTTATAGTTCCTTGGAAGGGTCCTAGAAATATAGCTATATAGTATCCAGTGGTGCAGTGGTGGTCCCACGCGGTACCACACAGACCCAGGAGTTTTCTGAGCAGAAGTACGCGCACGGATGTGCATGCGCGTGCACTCGCGCACACAAAAATGCTTTGACAACTTTCACTCGACTCATCGCGCCGTGCGCCAAGTACCCGTCACTTATCTATCACCTAGTCTTTGCATAATAATAGGATACCAATAGCATAACAAATAGAGAGAAACTGCAAAACCAAAATACAAGCCCTGTACCAATTGGTGGGGGTTTGCTTGAGCTGTGGAACCAAATGGCCCTGACTGGAAGTATGAGACATTTCGTTGTGCTTCAGAAGGAAACTGTAAACTGTAAGTTACATTGTTAATTTAGTTTGTATTTACTTTTCTAGTTTAAGTTAATTCAATTAAAGAAATTGTAACTACAATATTGTATCTACAATTACATTTACAGTAAAACATTGTTTGTTTTTCAACCATATCTGTTGACAATATAATTTCTTTATATATTGAAGGCTACATCCTGCTACCTTTTTCAGCTTCTTTATTTCAAGGCAATATTAAAAAAAAAACTAAACTAAAACTAGTAATTTCCTATACAAACATGTTTCCTACTATTTATGCATAATAATCATCTGTTCTGTGCGCACGCGAGGGAACATGTATGCGCATGCGCGCGCGTGCACGTGGCGTCATTTAAACAGCGTACAGGCAGTTCTGATATTACGACTGCACCCCTGATAGTATGAACACTTATAACCCCTCTCTCTCTCTCTTTTTCTGTATCTTTCTCTGTGTCTCTCTCTCTTTCTGTCTATCTTTTTCTGTATCTCATTCGTCTCTCTCTCTCTCTCTCTCTCTCTCTCTCTCTCTCTCTCTCAAAAAAAAACAGTAGAAAAAAAGAAAAAAGGCAAAACAGCGCCTCTATCACCTGAGACAATTAAGGAAGTTCAGAGTATCGGGGAAGATACTCCACTCCTTCTATTCCGAGGCTGTAGAGAGCATTCTGACTGGGAACATCACTGCCGGGTTTGGAAACAGCACAGCACAGGACAGGAAGGCCCTCCAGAGGCCGCTCAGCAGAGCATACTACGGGTATTGCACTACCACCCCTGAAGGACTTATATAACAGGAGGTGCAAATCCGGAGACTGCAGAATAATGAAAGACCCCCACCACCCCAACAACAGCCTGTTCAAGCTGCTGCGGTCAGGCAAGCTCCTACGCACACACGCAGCAAGAACAGAGACTATGGCTCAGCTTCTTCCCCCAGGTCATCAGAACATTGAACACTGATCTCTCCATACACAAGTACATATGAGCACACACATACACACACACACACAACACACATTCTGCATTCGCTCACACACAAACGGTCACTTTAAACACAATGGAAAAGACACTTTAAAGGAACGAGGAGGGGGGAAATTTCACTTTAAAGGGGACCTGCATTGCTATTCCTAGCACTATTTGGGCAACTTTACACAATAAAGTCTATGTGAGTCTATTGAAGACATCTGTAAGGTTTTTTTCAAAAAATTCATTGTTTTATATATATATTTTTTTATTTGTCTTTTTCCCCCTCCATTTTCCTCCGATTTTCTCCCATCCCAATGTTAGTCGTATGCCAATTCCCAGTCCCTTCCTGGTCGCTGCGCACTTACCCCCCACAGTCAGATCATCTGGGAGAGTGGAGGCTACCACGTGCTTCCTCCGACACACGTCCAGCCAATCACCGCTTCTTTTCACCTGGCAGCGCGGATTCTCATCGAGAGGGCGTAGCGTGTGGGAGGACCACACTATCCCCCTCAAGTCCTATCCGCGCTTAGCAGGCGCCCCGACCGAACTGTAGGAGTCGCTGTTTACAACGACCCGGACCCACCCCGCCAGCTTCTCCCACCCTCTAATACAGCCAATTGTATTAGTGCAGACGGCCAGCCAAGCTGGTGACAACCCCGGAGCTGTGAGCTGGATTCGAACAGGCGAATCCAGCTCACAGCTCCGGGTTGGTGACGAACGCAATCTCCGCTCTGCCACCTAACCGCCCATTGTTTTATATTTCTAATCAAGTACTCAAAACCATAATTTGCGACTGGTAGACAGAGAGAGATAGAGATAGAGAGAGAGAGAGAGAGAGAGAGAGAGAGAGAGAGAGAGAGAGAGAGAGAGAGAGAGAGAGAGAGAGAGAGAGAGAGAGAGAGAGAGAGAGAGTTTTGTTTGGCTTTGGCAATGTAAATGTATGTTTCCCATGTCAATAAAGCCCATTTGAATTGAATTGAATTGAGAGAGAGAGAGAGAGAGAGAGAGAGAGAGAGAGAGAGGGAGAGAGAGAGGAGAGAGAGAGGAGAGAGAGAGAGAGAGAGAGAGAGAGAGAGAGAGAGAGGAGAGAGAGAGAGAGAGGATTCACTTCCTTGTGTGCATCCAGCAGACCAGGGGCTGTTGCAGTGGAAAAAGACAGGCCGTTATTGATAAGGCCCCCCCCCCTAGGCTCTCTTCCTCCCTCCCTCCCTCGCTCCCTCCCTCCCTCCTCTCTCTTCCTTTCTTCTTTTTTCTTTCTTTCACTCTCTCCCTCTGTATCATTCTGCTCTCCGCGGGCGGTGTTTCTGTGCGGGTCCGCTCTCTATCTCTCCCTCTCCCGTACGGGGGGTGTGCCACGCTGCAGCTTGTGCTCCCGAATGGGGGGGGGTGGGGGGGGGGGGGGGGGGGTTTGCACGGTGGTCTCTCTCTCCTCTCTTCGATTCGGGAGCAGCTCCGCGCGGCACAGTGGGTATGTGTGCTCTGTCGCGAGGGTCTATCTGATTATCTCTCTCTCTCTCGCTCGCTCTGTCAAACCCCGTTTGGTGCGCTACAACCACAGAGCCAATCGGATCACTGTCCGCTTACCCAGCGCCCGCTGACGTCAACATATGCCTCAAATCAGGATGACCTAATTAAATCTAGCAGGAAATGGTCTGAGTTGAATGAGAGCAATCTGCCAATATGGTATTTAGACTAGGGCTGTCAGTTTATCGCGTTAATTAGATTAATTAATTACACAGCAAATTATCGCGTTATGAAAATTAACTCAAAATTAATTACAAAAAAATTAAAAATGTAATTATTTTTTTATATAATATTTTTTTTGTATCTCATTCATTCCATACGAATGTAGAATACACATTTACAGATTTTTTTTTTAATATGGTCCATTTGCATGTTCTTGGTATCTGATTCTGATTAATTGAAAAGGGGGGACCCTGATGTAAACAAGACGAAGTCTTTCTCTGTCTGCATCCCCTTAACAATTGTGTGTATTGAGCCATACTGTATTGTACCCATTCTGCAATCTGTTAATAACATTTTCATTCAATCAATCAATATGCGCGGTGATTGATTGAATGAAAATTTTCTTTTGAGTAAATTGTAATGAACCAAATGAGAATATCAATACATTTTTTTTTATCTTTGACTGTGAATAACACCATGCTCAAATTGACCAGACCTGAAAAATCTAAGCAAATTAATAGATGGAAGATGATTAAACAGAAGGTTTTGTAGATACAGTACTGAATTCTGCCATCCGGACACATGCAATTTGAAATATGATTATAGAATATAGAATATCAGGCAGAAAATGGTTATGCGATTAAAATGCGATTAAATTAGATTAATTAATTACAAATCCTGTAATTAATTAGATACATTTTTTTAAAAATCGCCTGACAGCACAAAT